>NC_056727.1:116046404-116048904 GCF_019279795.1 Protopterus annectens | reverse complement strand
GCTCTAATAATATCCAACTGTCCAATGTAAAAAAGGGCGAACATACACCAAACATCAGTGTACCATAAACGCAATAGTTAGGACGAATAGGACAAAGAGTATTACATATATAAACCTAAGTGTCTTAATCAAGCAAAAAGGGGAACCAACAACATGCTCAGGTAACGACTCCTGTGTGAGACTACCGTCAAAGTCAAGGAGCCACTACTAGATGAAATATTGTCCAAGATATCAGCCCATTGTTCCCTTATATCTTATAAGAGCCTTGACAATAGTGCTCATACTAAATACTGAAAAGACACCAAGGAAATCAGTCTAAGGCAGATTAATACCATACCTATAATAACCTAGGGCAATAAATGATAAACAAGAAATGTAGACAATGAGGGGCTCTGTAAAACCATGACTAAAAAAACGAGCCTAATGGAAAGCACAGGGAGGGCTCATAAAAACCAAATGACAAAATTAGGAAACACACACAATATTAGAGCCATATAACAAAACGAATCCACTTATGTTACAGCTACCTATTGTTAAGAACAGATTTAACTGAAACATATTGGTTGATACCTGGATGTAAATGCGCTTTTAACGTGAAAATCCACTTAAGTTCCCTCACAGCCAATTGGTTCATATTGTCTTCTTCCCTGATATTAATTGCCAGCAGTTCCAAAACCATAAACTTGAAACTATGTGCATTAAATTCCAGAATATGCTTAGCCAAAGCATTACTTTCATTGCCTTTCCTGATGTCATAGTAGTGGTTGTAGATCCTATCACGAAGTCTTCTCTTCGTGAGGCCCACATAGAATGCTTGGCATGAATCACATATGGCCAAGTAAATAAGGTTAGTGCTGTTACAGTCATCGAGGTGTAAACAAGAAAGATCCTTCAGGATGTAGAAAACTAACATTACTGGAAATATGTGGGCACATGTGACAGTGTCCACATGGAAAAGTCCCCTGGGGATCACTACAGTGGTCGTTTCTCAAATGGCTCTGCTCAAGACATAAGATTTGCTTTAAATTATTACAAGTCTTATAACTAAATGTTGGATGGGCCCCTACGATTTTTCTGGTAAGTGAATCTGCAACCAACACATTCCAATTCCTGCTGACAATTTTATTGTGTTCAACAACATCACTGGTGTACTTGGTGACATAGGTGAGTCTATCAGCGTACTTGTAGTTTTTAAAAGCAGAAATGGGAGGACTATCCCTGACTGGGGCAACCCTATCTCTCCTCCCAAAAACTTTCATGGAAACCTCCTGCTTGCAGGCATCTACTAGCTTGGGAGGGTACCCTCTTTCTTTGAACAAGCCTTCAAGTGTGTTCAACTCTGAGGCCAGATTACTCTTATCACTGCAAATTCTGCATATTCTATACATTTGGCTTAGAACAATACCTCTAAAAGTAAACCTGGGATGCATGCTCTCAAACCGTAACAGAGTATTCCTCCATGTAGGTTTCCTGTACAACGAGGTAACTACCTTGTTGGCACTGACTTGCAGCTTTAGTTCTAAAAAATGGGCTTGAACAGGGGAGATTTCTGCTCAAAAAAGTAGAGGTAATTTCTAATTCAGCAATGAAACTCAAGCAATCCGCTTCAGTCCCATCCCACACAAAAAGGACGTCATCAACAAACCTCTTGTACATTCTAACCTTTTTGTAATCTGGGTGCTTAAACAGATGTTTCAATTCCCAATGATGGACCACAAGGTTAGCATAACTATTCGCACAGGGAGTGCCAATGGCAACTCCCCATTTCTGAAGGTATAGCTGGTCCTGAAACAAGAATACATTGTTCTCTAATATCATTTCTAGCAGGCAGTTAATCAAAATCTGTCTGCTATTGCTATAACCTGAGTTGCTAACAAGAATCTCTCTAATGGCCTGCATCCCTAGATCATTGGGAATGCTGGTGAAAAGGTTCTGGATGTCCATAGTCACTAATAACAATGTTGCCTCACTCCCATCCAACTTAAAACCTTTAAGGAACTCAATGAGCTGATAGGAATCTTTCAGAATGACTGGAATGTCATCTACCAAGGGGCGTAATAACCCTTCCACAAATGAAGAAATGGTGGAAGTTATCCACCGTTCACCTGCGACAATGGGTCTTCATTGGTACTGGTACAACCCCTTTGTGGATTTTGGGCAAATCCTTGATGATAGGCAGAGTAGGAAACTCTATCAAGAAGTATTCATATAGCTCACAGCTGATCTGTCCACACATCAAGAGGTCATAAAGACTATCATGCACCAACTTCACAATTGTACTGACTCTTTCTCTAGAAATGACCTCATATACTTTATCATCTGACAACATATTGTTCATGGTAGTGATGTACTCTGATGAGTTCATAACAACCACAGCTCCTCCTTTGTCAGCTTGTTTGACAATGACATTTTCATTATTTTTCAAAGAAACAATGGAACTCTGCTCAGCTTTACTAACATTATAAAAACAGCATCTTTTTTTATTGTTACTTAACCTAAA
>NC_056727.1:115868904-116028904 GCF_019279795.1 Protopterus annectens | reverse complement strand
GCATGTGAACCCCAGTCACACTTGACTTATTTTGATAGAGAAAAACATATTTTAAGTTTGTGGAAGAAAAATGACAGTCAAGACATGCATGCGTAAATTGGCATGCCTTCGTTGAAGGTTGGACGTCGAGCTGGCACCTTGGCGTTTCGTAAAAATCTACTGCTAATCATTAGTGGACCAGAATTCCACTTTGGCGACCCCTTACCGGGAAAAAGCCGAAAGACAAACAACAACAACAACATCAATGGTTCTACTAACCCTGTACCTTATGAAAGCATATCCTGTTAAGAGCTCCATGGCAACAGGAGAGTGTTTCTATCCTCTCTAACCTCCATTTCAATCAAGACTCTGCAAGGACAAAAGTATATTGAATGAGCATTACTACACTTCTCACTGAGAAATTTCTTGCAAGGCGACTCTCTCTGTCTACTGTATGACTCTGACCAAACCACTTACCAGAAAACATGTTTTCAGGTCTGATGGTACTGCTACAAATTCTGTTACTATTAACCTTGAGCCTAATATGCTCCAGTACCATTTATGTCCAGCCCCGTATTCAAACATGGTATCTGTTACGTATAATCTATGACAACCAGAGATGTCTAATAACTAAGTGCCATTCAGGTTCAGACCAGACGAGCGGTTCCTGCCAGTCATGCTGCTCCTGATATTTCCTTTGTTCCTCATGTGAATGCTGAGGTCTCTCTGTAGAGCTACAAAGGAACAGGGTGACTTGCAGAAAATATGAAGAATAAATCATGGAAGCAGAGAAATGGGACACACCGAATGGATACTGAGACTTAATTTAGTGGTGAATGAATTAACCTACTGTTGTTAGTGTAACAATGTTCTGCACACGTTCTCAATTTAATAATGTCTGAAAAAGTACCCCCCCCCCCCCAGTGTTTCATCCACATACCAGAACAAGAAGCCATATCACTTGTGTGGTGTACAAGTCTGACTGCTCTCTATGTACTGTCAATGTATTAACAGCTATAAAAGCAAAAAGCAGACACATTCAATTTTGGGATGAATGTACCATGAATTTATTAACTGAAAATAAATAATATAAAATGCCCTGGTCATGTCCAAGGCACAACATAAAATGAAAAAGCAGAACAGGGCGTGGTCTTATTTATCTTGGGGTTTGCAATAACATTTTTCTAAAGGGTAATTTACCTAAGAGTATCTTGCACATAGAAAGCAGGAAACCGGAAGAAGTAACAGCTGTGTATACTGACAAACTGTTATCTTGAAGCAACATGAGGAAGGAAGCTTGATTTTGCGGAAACAACCCCAAATACATAATTAGCTATTTATAGACTTTGACACTGATACTTTTAACTAAATACAAAGTTGCCATTTCTTTTTGCAGCTAATGTCCAGTATTTGATTAACTGTGACCAAGTGTGACATCACAGTACAATTCTCAGATAACATTTTAAAGATTGATATCAAAGTACTTGCGGTGACCAATCTACGCTGACCTCAATCACAGTGGTTCATAGTTTAAAGCCTTTTTACAACACTAAACAGTGCCATTTATAACATGAAAGTGATTAGACATTTTCAACCACAAACTACGGAAGTTTTCAACCATAAAACCAGTAGCTCTGTGGGTCAAGTATGTATAAAACATGTAATACTTCCTTTTATCACATACTATTCTAAAGCAGTGGAGAGGGAAAACTTCTCTTAAACAGAAGGCACAGCTGTTTTCTCTCTCTCCCTTTTTAGTAATTTCTTATGAGCAGATCTGCTTTTCTTGAAGTTTATCAGTTCTATGTTTCCACACATTCCACTCCTAAATGTAGGGTATACACATTGCATTCCTACCTACTGAATTATGTCTTTCTGACTTGAGTTACATCATTTTAATATATCCCTCTTAATAGCATCTACATCCTTCTTCTTTGAAGGGGTTTGTGGGGGGGGGGGGTGCCCTGGCATGATGCTCACCACCTCCGATGTGGTCTTGTCAAATGTCTGCAAAAGGGAAGAACTTTTTTGTCATGTGCCACATTATCACTAGGCCATCTTTGGGAAACCATTCTTAAAACACACTTTTTTGAGTATCTGATGCAACTATCTAGTTGAATTTTTGTTGATATCTTGCCAACTGACACCTCCCTGAAAAAAATGCCCATGTTCTCACCCCATTATGGGGAATAAATATGATGCAGTGTGAATGATGGCTCTGGTGGTTGGCATGTACTGATGAGCAAAAACTATAGTAAAAAAAATGCAGCTGCAAAGAAAAAGATCATTCCTTCAATAATGCCATGTCACTTGTCATACTCCACATTACTTACACCTAGCTTGTCACCCTTCTACAGTCCAATGATTCATCGGCAAACAGCCTACTTTATGTTGCTGATATAACCTTCTATATGTTTCCCCAAATAAACACCTTATGACTCATAAGGAGCTGGCCACAGTCATACAACCAGACAACTGTAATGCTCTTGACAGCGATTTGTGGCACATCTAGTGATTCCAGAGCTCCATGGTCAGACTTGACTACCACCATCAGCCATTAAGTCATTCCTGTGTTCTAGACATTGACACTGGTAGCACATTTCTGTACTCTGACAGCAGCTCATGCTGTCTTCAAGACTTTGCTATTCATTTATGAAGCCAAAAGAAAAAAAAAACACTGGTTCAGGCTAGTATCAGAGTTTAATCAACAGGTTAAGCACTTTCATTCCATAATGTGAGGAACTTCAACTAAATAGCATTTTGACCTCTGACAGACTCAGTTGGGGATAAGGGAAATCAAACCCCACATGGGAGATTGGGAGTGTGTCTGTGTGGAGGAGGGGGGTTCAAAACAGTATTTTGTGAACAGTCTTTTACTTGTCAGTGCTACAGTGTTCAGTGAACATGATGCTTGGCATTTCATTTTTAGTGCTGTCACCACAGTTGTGCAGGTTTCTGAAAACTGAAAATAATTTACAAGTAGACAAAGAACGTAACTACGCAGAAGGTACAACAGAAAAGTGTTGCAGTACTTCTCCGGGTGTGATTCAAAGTATAAGGTTTAAATTCTCTCTGTTATCAATTTCATTAAATAAAACTAGAATTGAACAGGCATCTTTCCTTACATGGCAAAACTTTAGTAACTAGTTCTGCTTCCAATTTCTGCACAATTTTGTTTATTTCATGAATGTACTATGTAAAGGTGCGACTCGAGCTAAAATTCTACACTGCAAGGGTCAAACATTAAATCATGTATGCTCTGTTTTTGTAATCCAAACATGTCTTTTCCTGCAGCTGAGTAACCTCTGTCTGCAGGGGCAGGTGGCTCATACTGGATGGCCAAACTGAGTAGGATCTACAGGGACAGGATGAATGATTTTAATGCATTTTTCCTGTGGTAAGCACATTTTATACCAAACACACACACACACACACACATCCACATAAATACACGTGACTGCAACACATGCAATCAAAAATGACTTACTGCAAATTCAAATTTATTGCACACTATCAAGCATGTTCACAAACACTCCACAATCAGCTAAAAGGCATATACCAACTCTAACATTGCGAGACAGCAAGGAAAAGGGAGCATATTCCCAACCCATGATGTACTGCAATTTTGCAAAAGAAGGTACTCACCACAATGTTACATCTGAGTAGTTGGCCTTCCTTTGTCATCAACCTGTAGGAATCGTATCCGACACGGCAGCTTCACCAGCATCTGATCCGAGCTCCAAGCTCCTCCCCTTACCCATAATATCCCTCCATTTCCTTCCTTCCCACAGATCGAGTTTGCTACAACATACACATAAACCTGATCCAATATACCTTACTAACAATGAAGAACAGGAGAGCTGCATAGGCGCACTCTCCTGCCTACCAAAGAAAGAATATAATGAGAAGGTCAGGGGGAAGCAGGGAGGGTTTTTGTGAAAACTCTGGGAACAGTGGGCAGCCCAAATGTTAAAGCACAGAATTAGAAAAGACAGCCTGTTGCTGCAAATATTTTTATATGTATTTTCTGTGACTGCTGCTACGGGGTTATGAAGGTAAGCGTCTTTTATATCTACAGTGACCACGAAAGCATCTTGGAAGAACATGGGAAACAAGTTTTTCAAGGTAAGCATTTTGTACTTGGCATATTGAGAAATTTAGCTAGCTTTGAAAGGTTGAAGATAGGCCTCAAAGTGCCCTCCTTTCTTGGAACTAGGCAGACCCTTGAATAGAAGCCTTTTTCATCCTGGCCTGGAGGAACAAGCTGAGCGGATCCTTGGAGTAGTAGTTCCTGGAGAATAGGTGGTAAGAGGCTTTCCTGTTCTATTGGTAGTTTTGGAATGACCAAGAAAGGTGGGATTTCTATGAACTGGATGTAGTACCCCCTTTCTATGATGTTGGGGACCCACTGATCCCTGGTTATGGTTTGCCATTGATTTAGGAAGAGGGAGGGTCTTCCAGCCAGATGTTTGGATGGGGGAATAGGTTGGGGTATGGGAGGTTGGGATTCAACATAGTTGGTTTCTATGCTGGGTGGTTTTTTTGGAGCTTCCTGTTCTGTACGATTGTTCTTGTTGTCACCTCCTGGATTGTCTGGGTCTCTTTCGAAGGGGAGGCCTCTCCTCGTCTTGTCGAGGGGAGGGCAAGGATTTAATGGCAACTCCTACTGTACCTTGGTGCTAGAAATAGATAAAATTTCTTCAGTTTCTATTTGCTTTCCTCTTCTTGAAAACTTGTTCAGCTGGAGGTCCAAAAAGAAATTCTTTGCGTAGTGGAGCATTTGGTAGTTCAGCCTTGATAGGGCCTGGGTTCTGAGCCATACATGCCTGCAGATGACAGAACCTATGGTAGCTGCTCTGCATGATGCATCTAAAGCATCACAGCTACACATTAGGGCATGACTGGAAACTTGTAAGACTTCTCTTGCTTTCTTCTGAATTTCCCTTTACAAGGTTCTATCCTCAGTTGGTTTCACCTTAGCTAGAATTTTGTACTGTAAAAGATTCAAGGTACTTTAGCATATGGAATTGTCAATGCAATGCTATAACTGCAAAGGTGGCAGGAGTATAATCATGAATTTCTGTGCTATTTTAGCAGCTCCTGGGCTTCAGCCTGAGAAGTGGCCAAAGACAGGGGTGAAGAAAAACAAGTGGCTTACTTTGGTTTAGGTGTCTGTTTAGAAGAGATGACCCTGAGGTGGTTGGTGTCTGACCATAACTTTGTTTACGGTTTCAGTAGTTGAGGTACAAGACCCACAATGTGAACATCAGAAACTGAGGCCTGCTGAGCAACCTCAGACCCAACCAACATCTGTGTTGTGGTAACAATAGTAGGTAGAAAGTTAACCATAGCAGCCTCCCGAGGGGTTGTGTCAGAAGGCTTGAGTGTACAAGTCGCCAGATGAGAGGGCTGCAAAGGTACCTCACCTAGGTTGTTGGTCGATGTAGGGAGCACAGCCAGAGCGCTCTCAGTAACGTCATAGTTCTTCTGTTTTTTACCTGTCTGTTTCATCAGAATAATGCTAGCGGAAGCTGGCATTTGCGAGGGCCCTGTGGTAGCAGTAGGTTGAGACACCACCAGGGACTACCAAAGTCAAGGACTCTATTTGGGCGGCTAATACCTCGGCCCTATGTTTGAGAGTTTTCACATGGAATTTTTGCAGTCAAGAGCTTGGCTCATTATATTGAGTCCAATGCATCACCCCAAGCAGAACAAACAGAACTGAAAATCTTAATGCGGGATTTGCTTCCCAGGAAAATTCCCAACAGGGACTGTAAGCAGACACTCAGGGAAAATTAACTGACCAATGGATTGGGTGCGTTTTGAACACACATGAAGTGTATCAAACTGCACTGCGAGAAAGAATTGAAGATGCCTCTGACAGATGTCCTTCTTATACTGTCACCCAGACGTCTATTCTTAAGGCATCCGTCGGCTGGGGATGATGCAAAGACTCTGCAAATAGGGCCAATTGCATGCCTCTGCATGACAGGGAAAAAAAAAAGAATCAGCACTGCAAAACTGACTACCAAGGACATCCACTGCTGTCAGGGCCAAAAGGGTGTCACCACCACAACCTCTGGGGAGTCCTTCTGAATCTTTAGAAGAAGCCTCAATATCAGTGGAAGGAGTGGAAACGCACAGATGAACATTCCTATTCATGGGAATGAGAAGGCATCTGTTGTTCTGGTTCACAAGGAATCCTGGATCAGAATTTCTTAAGTGGTCTGTGATCTCCACAGCTAGATTGTTTCGTCAGAAAAATAACTTTGTGGAAAGTTTTCCTAGCAGGGGTGTTATCTATCTAGTCTTTAAGGATCATTAGTCAACCGTCAGATCCACAAAGGCCACAGAAAGACCAGACGTCTGCAGCAAGAAAACTCTGTAGCTTCCAACTAACTTTTGTATGGAGTTTTGCTTGAGCTACTGGCAGTCAGATCAAGTGAAAGATGCCCTTAAACTTTGAAAAACTGGCCAGCTGGTCATATTCCAGGCCGAATATTACCCAAATAGCTTAGCCTACTACAACAGTGACCTAATACCGAACATCTGACTAAACTATCCAACTGCAAAGTCTATATACAAGCTAGAGAATTATGTTCATATACATGGTTATCTTGAATTAACTAAAAGCTGAATTTACTGAAAAATATAAGATCTATTACTGGAAAGAAAATATTAACATTTAAAACCTGTAAGTACATAATAGGATTTTGTTCCCTTTTTACCTCGTCTTGCTAGATTCTGTTGTATGTAATTTTGGTTTTGTGCATTGCAAGCATGAAATTTTAAAAATTAAATAACAGCCTATTTAGAATCACGTCTGTCATTTATATTAAAAAAGTGCTTCTTATTGTATGCTTCTCCTGTAAAATGACCCTGATTACACTGGTCTTAATTCAGACAGTAATACATTAACACATGTGCATGTACAAAGACTCACTGGGTGATTTGCATCTTACCTTCTTTCAAATGCAGGCAGCCCAAGGGCACTTAACTTTAACTACAGAACACCACTGAGAAAGTCTTCAGCCTACACTTCAGCACTTTAGTGTTGGGTTACCATCCTGTTAAACCTGTTAAATCAGGATTACTTTTAATCTATAGCTTGGCTGATTATATTGAGTCCAATGCATCACAAAGCATAATACATTGAAAATACTTAAAAAAAAAAAAAAATGTAAATAAAAAAAATCACTTAATGTAAAAGTATTTTGCAGGAAGCAAGCCTGCCTTCACTCGACTTATCTCAGTTTTGGATAAAGTAATTACTTTAATATAATTCCTGTTTCTAAGGTTGACAACTACTAGAGTGCAGAAAAATGGCAAGGAATTATGTTTCTTTTATAAATGGAAAAAACAATAAACGCAACACGACTGATGGTGCTGTGACAACTAAAAAAAAAACAAACTGATATAACGAACCACAAAAGTATGTGAAACACATTTAGTTCAAGTAATTCTATTAACTGTCACTGGGTGTCACTCCAGAAGCTCAAACCTCAGTGTATAAGAATGCTAGACAGTTAAAACTTGCTTCAGCTGCAAGCCATCTTATCTATTGCCTGTGCTTCCAATTTAATTACATACTCTATATTTAGGTAGATAATTAACTAGTCCTGAAACAAGCTTTATTAGGATTTTTAGAAATGCATCTTTCTCCTGCATATTTTTTTCAACAAGTTATCCTTACAACATCTACTCAATTTCAGAAGGTTCCAGTGTCCAAAAGCTATCATACACATTCTGTAGTTTTATATCCTTTAATGTTCAGCAACTGCTACAGAGCAGTGCACTGCAGGATGATTATGCACACCAACTACCATTATTTTTCTGTTGCAGCACAATGAACCTGCACTATCTTTCTGGGATGCTGACAGACAACATCCTCTTCTCTTTGCTTGGAAAATAGTCCTCTACAACAGCCTTTCTCATTATCCATGCACATTCCTGAGCTGTGACTGCTGACAACACAATACTCCAGCTGACCCTAGTGCAGGAATGTTAAGTACAAAAACATCAGTCTGCATCCCTACACATGAATGGACTACAAGCCAAACAAATCAGCATGTTTTTTCAATCATCCTCCCCCTTTTAAAACGGTGACCACTGCAAGCTACTGATAAGCACAAAGGTAAGACAATGACAAGAAACCAGCAATGTGCTTACTTTGTACTAGTCTCATGTAAGGCCATCAATGTGTGAGACACTTAAGGGGGTAAAACAGCATTTAGGTCAATCAGGTATCACCTAAAAAAGGTGCAAAATTCTAGGAAAGGTATGATTGTAAAAGGCATCAGTACCTACAACTTATTTTCTGAGCAAACGTCTAGCTTACTGTTGACTGAAGAATGCTGCTAAAGAAACAGTTTTGACATTTTAAAGGCCTCACAAAATTATTAATTAGGTTCACAAATATACTATTATCTTTGAATGAAGCAGTTTTCTGCGTTTGTTAACCTTCATTTATAAAATGGACAATAAACTCCTCTTTGAAACTCAACATCTGGTCATTTGGGACTCCCTTTACCATTCTTCATGTATTTTAGTTTCTAAGCGAACTCTGGAGATATGAAGCAGTGGTGCACCAGCTTTGTAAATCAGAATTACGAACCACTACTGGCCAGGTTACTGCCTACATACAGCTAAGACTATGAAAATTATAAACTAAAACAAGTAAAGTCGTGTGACCCAAGAGTTCTTTGCTAAGCAAGGGTGATTAAGATCACTGAGATTCTTCCTTATTACCGAGGCAATTAAGACAGGATTTCAGGGTTTCACCAGTCACACACTTACCATGCAGCTTCAAGAAAGCCATGTGATACTGTGTTGTTCGGTGATCCAAGCTATCAAATTTGTCAGAATAAAACAATTATTTTGGGAAACTGTACCAAACCACTCAGCCTGGTATATCTTGAATAAATTGCAAAATGCAATGTGCTCTCATACTTTCAGAACTCATCTACCCACTCCTTCAGCACTGTGCCTTAGGAATTTCCTTTGCAGTGAATAGTACAATTGTTAAATTAAGCACATACAGTGAAATATCTGCCTATTAAATAAAATAGCACACACCAGCTACCTTTTTTTGGTAGTATACAGATAAAATACACATATAAATTGGTATACATTTACAGCAGCCAGCTGCATTTCAAATATTTGTACCCTCAGTTGTTTATCCTTGATTACTTAAGCTTGAGGAACAAGACTTCGTAAAACTTAATCAGTTTCAGATTCACAACAAAGTCTCATGTCTGTATTTACTTCTGAAACAATTACTTTTATTTGCACTGCACTGTTAATTCTTTATCTTTTCCTCTCTAACCCTGCAAAAATACATTAATTCTATACCTGCAAATTATAATCAAGTGTTGTATATAACATCTCACAATTTAAAACAAATACATCAAAACCTTCCTGCAAGACATAAAATAGTCTTACAACCACTAAGTAACATGCTCATAAGCATAAAGGTAATTATAAAACTTCTATATTTAACATTAGTTCTACATATGCACAAGTGCAACAACTTCAAACCCTTTTTATAGATAAACTAAACAAACTATGCTATTAGTGTAAAACAGCTGTAACCAACCTCAAACAACATTCACTTGTACCAGTCCTCTCCATTTCACAAATAAATACAGATACTTTCCCTTAAACCATTCTCATCTCCTAATTTTCCCATCTCATATAACATTCACATACCCACATACAGTATTCTTCCTTGACAACCTTCTCCCTACGCCTCACCCACCAGTCAGCTTTAAAATGGATCTTATCCTAAATCTCACTAAGTTAACTTTCTCCCATACTACTTTTCAGTTCTTCACAATGTTTTAAACCAGCTTGACATCTTTAACAACCCTTTGTATGAAAAATCACCCCCCTTCAGTCTCTTTCCATCCCTGACTAACACAAGACACAGCATCATGACATTTTTCCCTAATAATTTTATTTACTTGCCATTGTTTACATGGTAAGTTCGGATTGGTCATATCCATTTTTAGCAGAGGTCAGGTGAGAAAAAATTCATTTGCTTACACTGCATTATACTACGTTCTAGTTAAACACAATAGTTACATTTCTCTTTACATTTATACATGTAAAGTAGTTACATTTATACATTCTAAGTTTTTACAGAGGTAGACAAAGAGAAAGCCCATATTTTACTGTGGAGCTTTTCTCCCCGGGCCTCCGCTGAAAATGGACCCACGTCCAGTCGGACACTCCCGGTCAACAAATTTAAATAAATAAATAATAAATAAATAAAATGTGCAGCTTTGTGGCTTGTACAGGCAGCAGTTATGTATAAAAAGCATTCCATCATTTCAGTGAGTGGTTTAGAGTATTCTGTTTAAGAACAGTATTTGGAGAGTATCGTACAGTGAGCACAATGTCTTAACCTGGTGATGATGAGCATGTGCAGGACCTGGATTTGTTAACATGTTTTAGCTGTGGTTTAAAACTATTGAGTTTGTCAGAGAGTTTCATTTGTGTGGGGATACAACTCCAGAGTTAAGCAACATACTGGGAGAAGAATCGTTACACCAGAGGCATCACCGGATCTGAGTCTTGAACTGGTCAAACTGCCCTCACACCTCCACTTACTCTATAAACTTCCTCCAGCAGTCATCCACTCATTTCTAACTTAATCTGCAGCATCTGTTCATTAACCTCTTAAAAGCCTCCATTTTCCATCAATTCCACAATGGCTTATAGAATCTTCCAAATAGCCTGCTTTTCCTTCTCCGTCTACCTCCCCTTTTTGTTCTTCCCTCTATCCCTTTACAACTTTCCTGATCTTCTCATATAAGCTCATAGGTGATTGCTAGACTAATGGCACAAAAGCCTTTACATGTCAATATATCTTAATTCACCAGATATGGGATGGGATAGTATCAGGGCAGAGGGTCTTTGGGTGTTGGAGCCCCGAGTCATTTTACAGACTGCCTCTGTCCATATAGGACAAGGGCAGTATCTCAGGAGCGAATTTACGGTTCTCCATCAAAACTGCACCTTGTGCCTGCTAGGCAAACACCTTAAGCATTACACTAACCCCAACTCAAAACTGTACCTTGTGTCTGGGAGCTAAGCACTTTAACCATTACACCAACTCCCAACTCTATCATAGCCAATCCCTGCTCCTTGGCCCAAGCTGCTTTACAACATTCTCCAATGTTTTCAGTTGCCACTCACATCCATTTTCCACCAAATCTCCAAAGTCTTACCCTTTTTCACCCATCCCTCACAACAGAACACCTTCCCTCCTACTATTACCCTGTTGTTATTTTGTAAATAAATACTCTCACTCTCTGTCCCCCTCCCTCTTCCCCAATTAGGCAGGAAGTTCTCCCCATCTTCTACAGCTTCCTATCACTTCCTCTTTTCATATTCCCTATGAATGGCAATAAAGCTTTCTCCTCCTTCTAGTTCTTCTATCCTGCCTACTCGCTCTCCTCCCCTTCTCCCACTCTCGCCATTTAGGCTGTACTTGCATTCACCACACATCAGTAAATTTCAACAAACCTCACTTACTTTTCCCTGCCACAACCTGCAACCACTCCTTTCCAGTTCTCACTAAACGTCTCTCTCATTGCCAATCATAAAACATACTCCTCACTTTGGGTAACAGGCCTTGGTATTCAGATAGAAAAGCTGACTTAAAACGTCAACTTAACAACGGTATTCAGGTAGAAAAGCTGACTTAAAACATCAACTTAACAACCACTACACTGCCCCAAAACAAATTCTCCTTCCTTAATCGTGTTCAATGGCTACCAAAAATTTTCCCTCTCTCTGTCTTATATCCTTCAACTTTAGAACTTCTTTTATGGCCAAGGTAGTTTGCCCACTTGACTACCAAAATTCATAGTCCCCCCTCCATCACTACAACTCGTGGTATTCAAGCTCCGCTCTGATACCAAACTACCTACCTTAGAAACCATGGCAATAACCTGTCCATGTAGACTAACCCCTCTATGTAATATGATTGCTCCATGGCACAGAAGAACAATGCCCAGGCTATGACCCAGATGGATGGTTCCAGGCTCTGGAGGAGCTGAATGGAGGGTGAAAAAAATGAAAGGGCTGTGCCCACTTGCCTCTCCAAGGGGGAGGAGCATACATCTAGGAATCCTCCTGAGGGGACAGTTAAGTGTTGGAAACGAGCACTGCGTACAAGCTACTGGATGAAGACCAGAAGACCTATGTAGACAGTCTACTCCAGAAGAGTCGGGGGAGGGTGCATCTGCAGGCTTACATCACTTGTTGAAGTGAGTGACTGAGTGACATTCCTACACTATGCTCATCATAGCCCACCCAAACAGCACCATCTGAGCAAGCATGGAGGCAGGGCATTACAGGCATAATAATCAAGGGTGATGGCACCTCACCCAGCATTAGACTCTCATCTCAGAGGGAATGAATGAGCTACAGAGCTCTCACTCTAAGGAGAGTAAAGGAAATTGATGCAGCAAAGTCTGGGGAGGGGTGTGGTTGAGGATCAGGTGGGATATTCAGGACAAATTGATACAGCAGAGTCTGGGGGGTGGGGTTTGAGGATCAGGTGAGCTATTCAGGACAAGCTGATACAGCAGAGTCTGGGGGTGGGGGGGTTTGAGGATCAGGTGACATTATTCAATACAAGAAAGTCAACTCCTTTACAAACCAGCTACAAATAAGTTTGAAAAAAATCATCTCTTCTCCCATCTCACTAAATTCCTCTATGCACTCCTCATCAAAATCTTCATGACATATCAAAACAAATAAGGATATGAACACAGCAGGCATGACTGATTCCCCAGCCCATGGTACTTCACTGCCCCCTCCCCAGCCCATGGTACTTCACTGCCTCCATTTTTTTAGCTGGTCTAAGGACATAAAAAACCTTCACTAAACTGTAATTCATTCAAATCTGTCTGCATGAAACTCCCCTCTGCTGTATCAGATTTTACTGTATTTAATAACTTCCTCTCATTGCCTTCTCTCTCTATCCATTAGGTAACTTTGAGCAAGTCTGTAATGATCCAGTGAGACTTATTTCCATAAAGTCAACCTATCCATCTTCCACCCATTACACTGTCATCCATTCTTTGCTTGTCACCAACACTCATACAAATATGCTAGCCCTGTCACTAATTAAATTAATTAGACTGCAGTATGTACAGAGATGAACCCCTAAGTATGACAAAGACGACCCATGTTCAGTTAGCAGTATGAGCATCTGAGAGATTGGGTATAGCGGGCAGATGAGGTTCAGCAGCCAATGCCAACTCTCATATTCTTGTGGGGGGGGGGGGCTGCCTGCTAGGCCTACGACATTTGTGACACCTACTGATGAATGGCTGTATCACCCATCTGTAGAGGGAAATCTAGCTCTGGCTGCATCAGGCAGTGATCTCTTTATTGAAATGGAAAACAGAAGTGTGCAAGAGCGCACACCTCCTCTCAACCATGGAGCTATGAAAGGTTCTTGAGAAACATATGGGTAAGGATGGACAGTCTAACTCCACAGGAGCTGCAAGCTGGTCTGCTCCCTACTCCCAGAGTCTTGCCACTGTATGGCAATACATGGACCAAAAGGGATTCCTAAATGGGAACTGGTGGGTAATCTGGTTCTTACCTAGCCCAGCGATACTCAGCTTGTGCCCCCCACAACCAAGGCTGTGTACAGGGGCTGCAGGCCCAGACAACTACAGTGTGGGTGTGTATGTGGTAAAGTATCCCTTACCATGTGATACTGTCTTGCTACAGTTCAACTGATAAGATATGAATGCAACTGTTATAGCTAACATTAAGTACCTTTGTTATTAAGTACTGCAGTTGGGCTAACTTACAAGCAGTAAGCGACCAGGTTAAAAGAAGCCAAACAACTATGGTGTAACACAGCTAAGATGTCCAAATCTTGAAGTATAACAAAGGCCAAACTCAGAGAGCTCCAGACAAGGTGATAATGCTTAGAAAAAGACATTACTGCTGATCAAACTGCCACAGTGCTAATGCATGCAATAAAAGTTTAAAAACAATGGAGGCAGATGCTCCCAAAGTGGAGCAAAGGTCAGCTGGTGAAGCTGCTCTACAGTGAAGCAATGAAGCTGTCAGTCCCCTATATATCTATCTGGCAGAAGTGAGCCTTTCCCTCCCTGCAGCCATAAAGGCAAACCATTGGTCAAACCAAGCAACCCCAACTGCTTTAGGGAACAACTACACAGGTGGAACACCTTTAGCAAAAATGAGGGCAATGAATGGTCTGGGTCAGAAATAACCTTAATCCTACTTTCTAAAGAAATATGGGATCTAGATGGGAGGATCCCACCTCAGAAAGTAGCCAAATGTGTCTTTACACCTGCAAGTTAGCTTTGCCTCTGCAAAAAGTTCAGGACAAGGATGAATTCCAACATCAGTGAAACACTGAGCTCAATAATAGACAGCCAAGCATTTCAAACATGAAGTTCAACTACAGTAAACTGTATGATATCAACAAAAGAGATGGAGAAACATAACTTTCAAAGGAACTGCTCAACCAGCAAAACTTGGGTCTCGATCCTACCCTATGCCAGGACAGATGGACAAAAGAATGTCCATTAATATCTGTGGGAAAAAAGACAACAGTATACAGACCAACTGAAACCTGCACAACACCTGGAACTGACTAAATGGGGAAAACCATACTACTTTTTCCAAACTACATGAAGGCTTGACTTGAAGGCTTCCCAGCAGCTTCAGGCCATCCAAACCATGAAATGGAGATTGTTCTTCACAAAACTACTCATCATCTGACAGACTGTGGAACATCTCTGTACTAAAAGAGGATTGGGTGCCTAAATCCACAACTTATTGTGCCACCAAAGAGCACTGACAATGGGTTTGCAGATCTCTTTGCAGAGTTCACGGTAGAAGATCATCAGTGACAGGAATGAGAAAATTTAAAGGAATGCCATGAGTCACATTGGGAAAAAAGAAAACACCTTAACTTTCATCTACTGTACCAAGCAAAAAAGGAGAGAACCAAGACTCACCTGATAAGAAGGATCAATCTTGACTGCCATATATATATATATATATATATATATATATATATATATATATATATATATATATATATATCTACCCATCCTTTGTTGACCAGGTTAGTTGCACTAGGCTCATAGCATCTTCAAGAGGAGACCTGAGGTGGTATTTTTACTATTAGGGGAAATTTGACCAGGGCGTCTGTGAACGTCCTCTACTCTTTCCAATAGGTGCCATGGGATCTTTTACATCCATGCTACCACCAACTCAAGAAGATGGGGCCTCAGTTTAGTATCTCATCTGATGGATGATACACTCAGGAGGTGCAGCCCCCCTCCTTTAAGCTGCACTGCAGTGTTAGTACTCAATCTACTTTGTAATAGAATAGAACCCACAACCTTTTGCACCAAAGGAGTGAGTGGTACCTGTTGCACCACTGACAATGCTTACACAGCTTTAGAAACTCTGTCCAGATATGGTTTTCAAACTCCCAGATCCAAGACAGGACTGGGAAGGGGCTCAGGGAGGCCATTCCACACATTTATTCATCCACAGGAATATGAATTGCTTGAGTGAAGCCAACAGCATAACCAGCTACCACCACTCTCTGTGAAGGAATATGCTTTGTTTCTTCTTGCTGGATAAGGACTGGTTGATAAAATGAAAGACAGATGACTGGGGAAGAAGTTAGATTCCATGGTCAAAAGAATCAGGAGCCCTGCCCTTAGCTCCAACTAAATAAGAACAGACCCCCCCCTTTTAGGGGTACATTGATCCAGAACAAAAAGAGGGCAAAGGAAAAAGTACAGTTTTGTACCTACCATAAATGTAGATGTCCGATAGGCATGCATCTGCAGTCCTTACAAATGGGTTGTTCTGTCGTCAGGCAGCCCTTCGGTCGGCCGGATTCCAAAGTCTGGGTCTGGCCTCGGCTGGTGTCGCACTTCACCCGACGTCATAGCTGCAGTTCTTCGGGTATAAAGGCATCAGCCGACGCCATTTTCCTCAGTGTTTCTTGCCCCAGATGCCAGGTGCCCTCTAGGAAGGCTAAATTTGGATAAATGCAAATGGTTCCAAATAGTAGAGAGCAAACAAAAAATAAGCACGTATGTACATATATACAAACAAATACACCATAATAGATTCCCCCAGCTAGCTACAAGATGGGCAAATACCCTAGGAGTACCACAGAGGGGAAGGAGGGTGGGTAATCCTGACTGCAGATGCATGCCTATCGGACATCTACATTTATGGTAGGTACAAAACTGTACTATGTCCTTCAAGGATGCATCTGCAGTCCTTACAAATGGGTAGAATACCATAGCCAAACTGGGGGAGGAGGAGAAATAGATTATGGTGTAGTTAAGATCCCTTGCAAAACAGCAGTGGCAAAACCTGCTCGGGATCTGGAGTATAAAGGTAAATTATAATGCTTGGCAAATGTATGCACGGAGCTCCAAGTAGCAGCCTCTACTGTCTTTGGTAGCCACTCCTCATAAAAAAGCTGTGGTAGTGGCTGTAGCCCTTGTAGAGTGAGGCCTGATGTTTTCTGGAGTTTTCTTTCCATGGTAGGAGTAACAAAATCTAATGCAATTTCCTATCCACTTAGAGATTGTCTGTTTTGAAATTGCTTTTCCTTCCATTCCTGTTGCATATGCTACCAGTACCTGGTCAGTTTTTCTATTGCTCTTGGTCCTGTCCAGGTAGTAACGTAATTGTCTATGTACATCCAAGGTATGCAGAAGTCTTTCTCCCCTGTTTTATGGGTTGGGGAAGAATGTAGGTAGGTGGATAGCTTGATTTAAAGATACCCTGGAGACCACCTTTGGCATAAAAGTAGGATTTGTTCTCATGGACACTCTATCTTGATGGAAGATCAGGAAGGGCTGTACTGCCATTAATGCCTGTAGCTCAGATACCCTTCTTGCTCAAGTGATTGCAAGCAGGAAAGCAGTTTTCCATGATAAATACTGTAATTCTGCTGTTGCTGCTGGCTCAAAAGGAGGGAGTGTCAACTTTTCTAGCACAAAGTTCAAGTCCCATGCTGGCAATGGTGGCTTCCTGGGTGGCTTTACATTTTTAATCCCTCTCAGAAACTGCCTGAGCAGAGGATGTGAGAATACTGGAGGATCCAAGTTGTATTCTGCTGAAATAGCTGATGCATGAATCTTAATGGAAGAATAGGACAGGCCGTTGTGGAAGAGCTCTGCCAAGTATTCCAGGATGTTAGCTATGTTTACCAGTGACACATTCTCTCCTTTTGCAGTACTCCAAATGAAATATCTTTTCCATTTTGCTGAATAATTTTTTTCTTGTTGAGGGTCTGCGAGCCTCCAAGATAATGTCTTTAACCCTTTGAGATAAATCTGGGTTATTTGGTCTTATGCAATGTTCCAGGCAGTCAGCTGCAGCGTTTTCAGGTTTGGATGCAGGGTTTTGAAGTTGTTCTGTGTTAAGAGCAAGGGAACTAGGGGCAAAGGCCATATTTGTTCCCGAGACATACTCCTCAGTAATGGGTACCAATGTTGCCTTGGCCAGTCTGGAGCTATCAGGATGATACTTGGACGGTCTTCTTTGATCTTCAGTAGCACCTTGTGCATCAAAGGAAGAGGTGGGAATGCATATGCTGTCAGGTTTGTCCAACTGAAAGATAGGGAGTCCACTTTCCAAGCAAGTGGGTGGTACGTCCTTGTGCAGAATTTTTTCAGTTGGTGATTGTGTGGGGATGCAAATAAGTCTATTTCTGGCAGTCCCCATTTCCCTGTAATGGTTTTGAAGATGTCCGGATGCAGCATCCATTCGTGGGCATCCGTGGTAGTTCTGCTTAGGATGTCTGCTAGTATATTTTCTTTTCCTGGCACAAAAATTGCTTGTAGCTGAATGTTGAAGCTCAGTGCCACATTCCAGAGGTCCATTGCCATCCGGCATAGAGGGTATGAATGTGTGCCTCCCTGTTTGTTGATGTACCACATAACTGTGGTGTTGTCCGTCCTTATCAGCAGTTGACCCTGTTGAAGAAATGGTCTGAATGCCTGAATTGCCAGTTTTACTGCCAGCATTTCCTTTTGATTTATGTGTAGGTGCAGCTGGTCTTGAGTCCATAAGCCTTGTATGCACTTGTCCAGCATGTGTGCCCCCCAACCGAGGTCTGAGGCGTCTGTTGTGATGGTCTGGCTTGGTTGAGTGCTGTGGAAGGGCAGTCCCTTGTTTGATTGACAGGCCTGGGCCCACCATTGGAATTCTTGTTTCAGGCATGGAATTATTGGAATTTGGGTTTCTAGGCTGTGCTTGTGCTGAGACCATAAATTCCTTAGGTACCACTGTAACTTTCTCATATGTAGTCTGGCATGTGGAATTAATATTATGCAGGATGCCATGTAACCGAGAGCTTGCAGGACTTTTCTTGCTGTTAGCTGGCTCTGCTTTGTTAATGCCATGAAAAGGGAGTTGTTCCTTTTTTCTACTGTCAGGAATGCCATTTGTTTTGTTGTGTCCAAATCTGCACCCAAGAAGGTTATCCTTTGGGATGGTATCAGCCTTGACTTTTTTATATTGACTGTGTATCCCAGGGCTTGTAGTAGATGAATGACCCTTTTCAAATCTTTTGTTAATTTGATTTTGTTGTCCGCTTGTAAGAGGCAGTCGTCCAGGTAAGGGTAAATTTGAATTCCCTGAAGCCTGCAATGAGCAATTACTGATGCCAGGCATTTTGTGAATACTCTGGGCGCAGTAGATAAGCCAAAGGGCAATGCTGAGAATTGATAATGCTCTGATCCTGCAAGAAATCTGAGGTATCTTCTGCAATTTGGTCGTATGGGGACGTGCAGGTATGCCTCCTTGAGATCTAGAGTTACCAGCCAAGACTCCTTGCCCAGCATGGGAAGAAGCTGCTGTAAGGTCAGCATTTTGAATTTTGGAACAATGAGGTATGTGTTTAAAGCGGACAGGTCGAGAATAGGTCTCCATTGGTTTTCTTTTCTTGGTACCAGGAAGAGTCTGGAGTAAAATCCTTGTCCTTGTTCCATAGATGGTACCCTTTCTACAGCTCTCATCCTTAGTAAGTGAGTTATTTGTTCTAGAGCTTCTGTCTTCTGATTTGGAGGTAGGTTTGGCATTCCTCTCTTCCTTGGTAGAGTATGGAAGTGAAACCTGTAACCTTGGTCTATTGTCTGTAAAATCCATTTGTCTTCTGTGATGTAATGCCAGTTTACTGAAAATAAGGCTAGCTTCCCGCCTAAGGGTGCCTCTAGTTGTTCCCTGGTAGGCGGTGCTACAGCCAAGTCACTGTGATTGTCCTGTGGAAGTGGTGGTGGCTGGATCTGTGGCTGTACCTCGTTGGTTGTTAGCCTGCCACTGACGTCCCCTGTAGGCACCTCTGGATTGACCCCTGCCTCGAGCGCCTATTCCTGCCTCTCGGAGCTCTGGCGGTGTCTGGAAAGGACCAATTCTTGGAAGGCCAGTTCCTGCTAAACCTTGGAGGCTGGACCTGCAAGAAATCCTTGACTGTCTGGACAGATTTTGCTTTATCTTCCACCTTCTTCAGCACCTGCTGCGCAGGGGAGCCAAACAAATTGAGCTTATCCATGGGAGCATCTAGGAGCTTTGATTTAACATGGTCTGGTAAGGACTGCTCTTTTTACCATGCATGTCTTCTGATCACTGTGCCAGTCATGGCTGATCTAAAGGAAGCCTCCAGTGCATCATAGCCGCATTTTAAGGAATGATTACTGACCTGCTGAATGTTATGTACCATTTCCTGTACAGATTTTTTGTCTAATGGTTCATCCGAGGACAGTTTTTTAGTTAATTGGTCTAACATAAATTCCTGATACTGAATCATGTGGACTTGACAGTTCAAAGCCCTAGCTGAAAGAGTAGCAGAAGTGTAAACTTTTTTACCCCATCTCTCTAAGGATCTAGATTCCCTTTCAGAGGGGAGGGGGTTTTTGGTAGAAGAAGCTGCTGCAGCCTTGGGTCCCTGGGAGATAGTTTTGGGATCTGCAAAAGGGGCCTTATACAAATGATAATGTGTGTCCGGAACCCTGTAGTATTATCGGGCTTAGCAGGGGCCAGAGGAAGAGAATCAAGAGCAGTACAAGCATCATTAAAAGCATCATCCACAACAGTAAGTACTGGAGGAATGGCTAAAGGCCTATGCTGTGGCAAATGCAAAAAGGTTCTAAGCCTTTTCCTAGAGTCTGAAAAATCCTGGCCCTGCCATTGAAATTGTTCCCTCATAGCATGCAAGGTTTCCCCAAAAGAAAATTCCTCAGGCGGAGAGGCAGAAGAAATGGAGTCTTCTGCATCAGAGTTCTCATAAGGAGAGAAGGGGCCTTCTGGAGGGTTTGAATTATCTGATTCATCAGAGGAGACATCTGAAGAAACTGGCTCAAGGGGCTCTACTCTAATCCTCTTCTCTGGAGGTGGGTGAGAGGCCCTGTCTGGATGTGGTTGGGATCCCCGGATTAAAGAAATGAGATCCTCTGCTAGGCTAAGCATTTGTGAACTAGAGCTAGGCCTGTGAGAGGGGGTCTTAGCAGGCACAGTTTTGGTAGTTTTTGCTGCTTTAGCCCTGGCAAAGGCCTTAATCGACATGGATGCAGGAGGCCTAGCAGCTCCACGTGCAGGGGGAGAAATATCCAAAGGGATAGTATCAGATAAATCCTGCGAACCTGCAAAAGCAGGTGTGATTTCAGTAGCAGATTCAGCCTGGCTGGATGAAGCCTCGGTAATTGGCAAGCTTTCGGCCGAAGGAAGAACCGTGGACTCGGTTTCAGCCGAAACAGAGACACTCGCGGTTGGCTTAACCGTGGTTTCGACCGAAACCGCGGACCGTGAGTGTCGGTCCTTTTCCTTGCGTTTTTTAGAAATTTGCATAGTCGGAGTATCCGACGGCATAATGTAAGCGAAATCGGAGCCGAAAAACTCTTCCGCAAATTCCGACCGACGTCTAAGTGTCTGTCGGTTGAAAGAAGCACAGGCTAGACAAGCTGCTACGTCGTGGTCTGGGCCTAAGCAAGGTAAGCAGTAAGAGTGGAAATCTTTATGAGGTATTTGTTTCCCACAAGTTAAACAGTTATTCACTTTTTCTGACATCGGCTGAGGCAAGAAAGAGTCCCCAACGGGGTACTTAGCTTTTTAGAAGTCTTCGGTACTTGTAGTAGTAATCTCTGGTTTTGACCGACCAGCACTTGCGAACAGCTTCTGCTTCGGGCGCCACGCGGCAAGAAAGACTGAGGAGAATGGCGTCGGCTGATGCCTTTACACCCGAAGAACTGCAGCTATGACGTCGGGTGAAGTGCGACACCAGCCGAGGCCAGACCCAGACTTTGGAATCCGGCCGACCGAAGGGCTGCCTGACGACAGGACAACCCATTTGTAAGGACTGCAGATGCATCCTTTAAGGACATCTAGCCCCTACAAGCAAACAGGTAGCACACATTTGATAAGGATCCATCATAAGCAATGTCCAATTTTTATCAAGAACTGTTAACCTACACTAAGGCTGTGTGACCTTGGAAGGGAAGTGCAGGATGTTTATCCCCACATCACAGAAATATATTGTTTTAGCACTACTACTTTCAATAAATCAATAAAACAGTCTGCCACTTAAAATTAAATGGATTATTTCTATTAAATCTGAGCAAACTTCCTTTTGCAGAAACAGTTTAGGTCACCATAAACAGAGGGCCTCGTTAAATGTGGGGACAGTCTGCAATAACCATAGTCCTCAGGCATGTCATGGCACCAGGAACAATGTAGCTGCCTTCCTAACCAAACAGCACAACTAGATTTAAGATCAGACCTCAGGACATACAAAGCTATGTCCACATGCATCTCTCTTAAAAGGGAGAAACAACTGGCAAGGGAAGCACATAACCCCGATCCTAAGATGTCAACAAAACTAAGCAGAAGTCACAAAGGATGTCTACAAAACATAACAGCTCTATGGGGACTATGACCAAGGTGAGACCCTCAGGAATCTCCAGCTAAAGCTAATAAAAGCTAGCCATCCCACAACAGGTATAAGACGTTCATTCCCACCAATCTTCAACTGCAGTGGCAAACACCTAACAGTGGACTCTGGGGGAGACCTCAAAGGTGCTCAGCCCACAGCAAATTGGAAAGAACGGTGAGGACTCCTGACACTAAAAAGTAAAATTGCTATTAAGACTAACCACTACCCAGGCCTGCCTGCAAAAGTATGAATGTATGGGACCCCAGAAACCCTTCTGAGCAGCACGGATGTCACTATCAAAAAAGATGAAACCACACGCCCCAGTCTGAATATGCAGTCTAGTGATGAGTGAAGGCTATTCTAAAATAAGGAAGCTTCTACTGCCTCTTAGGCCACAGAGTCTGGGTCTGTCCTAAGAGCTCTGATAAAGCAGAAAGGACCATGGAGAAAATGAAGAAAATGGACCAGGGGAAGGTAGGAGTGACAGAATGGTCCAGCCCCAATTCTGCTGACCAAATGATCTCTCCCCCACCCAGCCAGGACACTCAAGATGGTATACTTCCTTCCACCTGAGGAAAACCTAGACAGCAGTAAGGCAGAAGAAGGAAGACCTTCAGAGATAAATCCTAGAGCTCTCAAATGACAGAGGAGTTGGATAACAAAGGATGCCTGTTCTTATTCTTAGGATAACAGGACCTTCTCTTGCTGGTAGAAGAAAGGAGACTAAAACAGTGGAAATTGTCCCTTCACTAAGGAAGGCATCCATTTCTACTTAAAGAAGCTATTCCTAGCAGCCTGGAAGACCTAAACAAAGAACATCCACGTCTTTTAATCAAGAATTAAGACTACTGACTTCTAAGAAGGAGGTATCAGAGTAAGCAGCTAAAAACAGGGCTCTGGGCAGTGAAAAGTTTAAATTAATAAATGTCTGCAAACCTTTGTAAATTGTTAACAGACAAATCTATGACGTGCAGAAGGTTGACAAGGAAAAGAAAAAAAAGCAAGAGGGAGACTGTGAAAACTGGGAGACAAAGCAGAGTGGTGGAGCAGAGCTTGGAAAAGCAGATGGCAATGGCAGCATGAGGAGAAAATTCTTTGGTTACACTGTTGGGATAGATTGACAAAATGCATTCTGAGATTTTAAAGACAAGTGGGTCCCTGTTGGAAAATATATATATATATATATATATATATATATATATATATATATATATATATATATAGAGACAAAGAATAAAAGACTACATTATACAGAAGATGTTTTAATCTGGCATTCAGTGGAAATGGTATATATGCAGACTGCTGAAAAGGAGATGAAATAAAAACGTGGAACAAATAATGAAATATTAACAAATGGAACAGAAACTGGCTGAACCAGAGGCTATGTCATACAGAAACAACTTGAGGTTACAGAACTGCCAGAACAATTTGAGGGGAAGGACTGTATAGAACTTATGAGAAAATGCTTTATCACATGGACTGTTCTTTCTGATGATAATTATTAAAATTAAGTTGTTGTATCTTTCGGCTTTTCCCGGTTAGGGGTCGCCACAGTGAAACTCCGGTCCGCTAATGATTGGCAGTAGATTTTTACATACCGAGTTGCCAGCCCTGATGCACAGCCTTCAACGAAGGTACGCCCATTCACGCATTCTCCACACAGGAGATGCTTTAGCTGAGAATCGAACAGGACAACGTCATACTGTGAAGCGACAACGTTACCGCAGCACCACCACCGCAGTAAAATTAAGTATAGAGAAAAAATAATTCCAGTGTAGGACCAAGAAAACAGCTAAGACTTGGACCGATTAAAATGTAGGCATATTAGCTAAAGGAGAACGTTCTTTCTATTTTATGAAGGGAATAATCATAAAGGCTGGTGACACAAGGGCTTGCATAGATCATGACTTTTCATTACTAACACAAAACTAATGGAAATGCCTTTCTTCCTTCATAGGTCAGTACAAAGCTGTTGATCCAGAGGACCATTATTAGCTGGGTCTATACTAGATTATCGAACATTTAAAAGTTCGAACACCATATGATCGACACCATATGTTCAAACTCTTAAAAGTTCAAAAAAAAAAAAAAAAAAAAAAAAAAAAAAAAAAAAAAAAAACTACCTGAAAGGTTAAGCAGGGGGGTAAGTCCCCCTGCATTCCCTACACCCCCTGCTCTTTAAATATACCAACTTCTGAGATCGCACTACAGTGCAAACAATGGAAAACTTCCATTTCTGCACTGTATGGAGATCTCTGTTGAAACGTTTAAACATTTACATGTTCGATCATATGGTGTCAACCATATGACATTCGAGCATGTAAATGTTCAACAACGTAATATAGACCCTAGTAGCCTAGCCACAATATCCCAAATTGTAGGTACCAACTGACATGTCTAATTTATACCTAGTTTTGACCCCTTTCAATGAGGGTTTGAGAGGCCAAACCCAGGGTGTACTTACCACTGTCCATTCATTCAGCTTAAAGAGGGTCAGGGAGCTACTCTGCTTTACATCCAAAGGAAGTCTATTACATAAAATACCAATTCTCTGGAATATATATCCATCTTGCTAGCTGTTCCTTGTTATGTTTTGGTGGAAGTTAAGATCTCCGGAGTGGGAATTGACAGTTATTAGTTTTGTGGATATGTAGAAGGTCACATAGGATTGGACCCTTTGAAGCTCTGTAAGCTAGATTGAGGTCACCTTTCAAGAGTTTGTGGGAAACAGAAAAGAGAAACAGCATTAAGGCATTTTGGGTAGCCCAAGGAAGATATGACTGATTATCTTAGTGAGGAAATGCGCAGTCTCTCACGTTGGGTCATACGCTTAGATAGATGAATACCAATGAGACCATGTATTATGGGCTGATGACAAAGGAGTATAGATGGATTATGACTTCCTTAGATCTGGGAGAATTACCCTAGTGATTTCACTGTCAAGGTAAAATTATTTGCTAACAGTAATGGATACATAGTGATCAAAGGATAGTTCACTCAATGAAAGTGCCCAGGTCCCTAACAGCCGAGTCAACTTTCAAAGGGGCATCACCTATATAATATGTGCATGGGTGCCCAGGTTTGCCTAAGGGCACAGTGCTGCATTTAGTTTTAGTATGTGGTTCAGACATCACTTATTGGTGTATGTTATTCCCCTAGAAGAATCTTGAAGTCAGATGGGGAGTTAATGACAACCAAGTTTGGACTCATCTGCAGACTTGGTTAGTAACAGGCCAGTGATGTCAGCCTTCATGTCAGAGAAGTAGTACCAAACAAAAGTGGTCCTAGGACAAAACCCTGGGGGACACTGCTGCCAAGTACGCTTTTAAAAGAAACGTCCAACACTAATAGATTGGGTTCTGTTAGCCAGTTTGCTCTCCAGTGGGTAAACATACAGGTTTACATTTAATTTGATCAGCTTGTCAATAATGCCAGAATGTGGGATGGTATCAAAAGCCTTGGCCAGGTCCAGGTAAGTAATGTGAACCAATATGCCAAAGTCTAATTCATCAGTGATGTATTCAAGGTTCACGAGACAAGATTGGCTTTTAACAAATACAGAGATTGCAAACTGCTTATTTCTTTGTTAACAAATTCCATAACGAGAGAAGGCAGGAATTGAGCGATGTATGTAACATTAAAATGAAAAACTATTAAGACAAAAATCATATTTGTATAATGCATATAAAGGAAAAATGTTGTAATGGCTTGTCTACTGTAACTGAATGTGTTCTCTATGCAATGTGTGATGTTAATAAATATGTTCAAAAAAATAAGTTCTATAATAAAGCATTCCACTGACAGCGGTTGCGTTGTTGCCTCACAGCAAGAGTTTCTCCCATTCGATTCTCAGCTAGTGTGCGGGGAGTGCCTTCTGTGTTGAGTCTGCATGTCCTCCTCGCGGTCGGGTGGCCTCCGAAAGACATGCGTGAATGGGCGTGCCTTCGCTGAAGGTTGGGCGTCGGGCTGGCAACTCGGCACCATAAAAATCTACTGCCAATCATTAGCGGACCGGAGTTCCGCTGTGGCGACCCCTTACTGGGAAAGGCCGAAAAGACAAACAACTGCTTTGAAAATAAGACTGGTGAGGCTTATAGGTCTGTAGTTTCCTGGATTAGTAGCCGATCCTCCTTGTGAAGTGGGATGACTACCATAGTTCTCTCCACTAGATTTGTAGACTCGAGGATACAGCTGAACAGGCTTACTACAGAGTCTTCCAGACTGCTTGGTGCTGTTAAGGTTATTAGGACCCAAGCAGCAAGTGTTAGAAAGAGCATGCTGAGGTGATCAGAGGGGTGGGTGTGGGTGTAATAATAAGCTGGGAAAACCTAGGGAAATACATACAGAAGTAAAGTTTGAGCCAGTTTTGTCTAATATGTTCATTATATCCTAGGGGATGAGTAAGTGTTGTGGTAGTGTATTAGCTCTAGGCACTATTGGGCATTACCTCTAAGATTTCTGACATAACTGAAGAGGGTTTTAGGACCGTTACTGACAAAGGTATTTGTATTTTTGAGGATTTGATTTTATCTTGGAGTTTTCTTGATCTTTCTGAGTTCATTTCAGTATGATATGGCATTAAAATTGCTTTTACAGGTTATGAGTTTCTGCTCATTTCTGTACAGTTTGGTTTATACTAGGGTTCTACCAATGGGGTTTATCAACACATTTGCCAATATATATACATATATATATATATATATATTTATTTGTGTCTTCAGGGGACAGATGCCTCAATACATGCTTTGAGGTGGGCATAGAAATTATCCACAAATGTGGAGGGAACTTAGATTTCATCAGTTAGCTGGATTAGGTTTGGCTTAGGGTAGTCTCTAAAGACAAAAGGATTTTATGGTAAGTCATGTTTTACCTTCAAGTGAGCATTATCGAACAGTGGCCAGATTTGACCACAGACTTAGTAACTGTAGGTGTTGAGAATAGGGTGGCAATATTACTGATAACCAGCTCCAATATTTTTGAACCCCTAGTTGGGACTTGAACCAGTTGGTCAACGGAACTAGCATTAATGAAGTATATGAATACTTCTGCATATTCACTTGAGTTGGTGTAGGTTTCCATGCTAATAGAGGGATAGTTGAAGTCTCCCAAGGAAATCGTGTAATGCATGGGTAGGGAAGGATGTCAGTTAGTTTAGATATGCCTCAAGGGCAGTAGGTGACAGAGGAGATACATTAGTTGGATATTATATAGTACAAAGTTCTATTTACTGTGAAAAGGATATGGATGGAGAAGTTCAAGGTTATTGTCCTGGCTTAAGAGTCTGGAGGTGAGATGGTTTCTTAGGAACACAGATTCAGACACACCTACCTTCCCCAACACCATCATTTTCTGCACTGGGTTTGAAACCCTACACTGTGGGGATGCTCTTCTTTTTCTGAAACCATGTTTCAGTAGTTATGCAGATATCTATACTTGCAAGAGTTTAAAATGTCTGCAAGGAGTGCAGCTTCTTGTTTAGGCTTCTAGCACTGAGCAGAGCTATCTTTAGAGTGTTTTGATTTTGATTACCTATACATGTAATTTGAGGAGCCTGACCTTGCCTAAAAAAGGCACTATAGGGAGGAAAAGGTCTTAGCCAATGTATGGAAACCATGAGGAGACAGGTGTAAAGCCATCCCTGGCAAATCAGTCAGGGCTGTCAATCATCTCATCTCAGGCTGATATATATATATATATGTATATATATATATATATATATATATATACATATGTGTGTCTCTCTCTCTCTCTCTCTCTCTCTATATATATATATATATATATATATATATATAGCATCCCCTTAGAATGATAGCAAAAGCCAAGCCAAGTCAGTTTCAGTGGCTCAACAGGTAGCATACTTGTCTGTAAACCCAGAAGGCTATGGGTTTTATTCCCACTCCAGATTACTGGATTGCCGACAATGACCTGAGCGTGTCTTCTTTTGACTGAGATGTTAAACCTAAGGTCCTATCTGCTTGAGTTGCAGGTAGCTCAGGTGAATGCAAAAGATTCCACAGCACCTATCAAAAACATTAGGGGGGAAGCTCCCCCACCAGTATAAATGCCACTTTGGGTCTCTCCTGAAAAAGGCCACTAACCTAGTGGGACTAATCTGGTCAACAAAGGATAGATAGACAGATAAATGAAGTCCTTTATATTTAGTTTGCATTGTGGCACTATTTTTAGTAATGGTAGGATACTGCTCAATACTAGTAACTTCAAATGCATACTCACAGCTCTATCATGTCCCACATCATATGACCAAAGAAGTATATCTCATGTCATTCATTCATTCCCATGTGTGCAATCACCAAATCATGTGTATTTAGGGTGAAGGAACTTGAGTGTCCAAGTGACACTGCAGAACTAGGCACTCAAGAGGCAGCTAACAGTCACTCTCTGTCTTTGCTCAGACTGGTGAATGGTGCATCTGTGTGTCTAACTATGTAGTCACCTATGCCTAAGAAGTTACCAAGCAGACATGCACTTGACATCACACTAACAGGTAAACAACATGTGCAGACAGTATCAGAAAACACAACTACAAAATGGGGTAAACTCAGATGACAAGCCAAATTTTGTCATGATTAGGTGTGCACCTGTGAATTTAGAGCTTCTGATAATCTGGGTGAAGTTTAAAAGCAGTCATGGACAACTTTCTTTTAACTATTTCTTACAGACAGTTAATTGCAGCACAAAGTAAACTGATGATTAAAATATGCCTTAATGTTACAAATTTCACTGCAGCATTGTGTGTGAAAGAAGCATATTCAAGATGACAACATTTTTTCTACTTTGATGTAAAACACTAAAAATTAGATGATGATGCTGTGTGGGTCACAAAGAGTTGATGTAAAACATTTCCCAATGTGTACAATTCAAACAAGCATGAAGACTTTTAGTAAGACAATGCCCTCTTGTATGACAATAACCATAGTGTGTGCTCCTAAGTGTGTCAAACATGTTTAGATGGTTTTTAACTAGTACCATCATTGTTTTCACATAATGAAAAAGCCAAAAAATCAAGTCACTAGGTGGTAGCATCATTGTCATCAATGAATGTGTTATCAGAAAAATTAATATTTGAAGAAGTTCAATGTGCTTACAGATTGGAAGATTATCAGTTTATCAAAATTCGAGACCTTGACTGGAGCATCTGATTCACCTCAAACAGAATGCACTCCTGGAAATGTTTTAGTCACAAATAAAGGGGAACTCCCTAAAAGTTAATCAATAGCCCTCATGACTTCTCTGGTTCTACCCTCCAACTAGACTAACTTCCTTTATTCAATAGCAAACAGCACCTAAAGCAACGGCACTGATATTTGCCCAAGCCACTGGATGTGATTAATGGACAGCCTTGTGTTTCACACGATCCCATTACTCAAATGACTGCTACAGATGGTGCTCAGTTAATCCTTAACTGGAGACTTTCTCCACATCCATAGATATGACTTCAACTGAATATCCTCAGGCATCAGCATCATGTGGAGATGTGCACTTTACCAGCTTTCCTGGAGGAGTATGTCTGAAAAGCCTGCTATATAGATCTGTTGATCCCCTGCCAGCAATAGTCACCATATCTCTCAGTCTCTTACGACAAGAAATCTGGACAAACCCAAATATAATGTGGGGACTGTGATGATCCCTACTCCAGGCCAGTAGTCAAGACGACTCAATCCTCACCACAGACGCCGGTGAGGGATGTCCACTAAGAACAAAAATGGTTACACACAGTATTTTCAGATGCAGCTCTTTGCACCAAACAATTTCCCTTAAGAGCACACTCCAGACCTGGGGCTGGACTCTCTCTCTCTCCAGGCCCCAAACAAGACTCCACACTGACCATTTTTGGACCTCTGTAGCCCTGTTCCAAGCAGCTGACACACACACACTTGGACATTTGATCATCGCAAACACATACGCACCTGGAAAAGGCTGGCATAGATTTACCAGCTGTGCCCCCTCTGCCCAGAATATAAGGTAGTTATGCTGTCACCAGTTAGCTATTCTAAAGCTCTTACAAAGGTAGCTCCAATTACACTGAGTAAAATTAATACTAATATAAATGGTAGAGTTTGACCAATGCAGCAAGGCTTTCAGGAGCAGCTACAATGTCATTAAAATAAGCATAAGTACACTTCAGATGTTAAAAGTATTCTCTAAAAGACTAGCCACAATGAAAGGTATAGAAATATTTAATAATAAATAATAAAATTGAAAACATGAGAATACTGAATATCTAGTTACAATAAGCACCATAGTTTCAATCAAAGGAGATATAAAAAATAACACAGTTAGACAAATTCACACAGATGCAAAAAACAATACTTAACTAATCTCACTATATTTTATTGACTGGCTGACTAAAGAATTACTGTTCCATAGTTAAGTTGCTTACTACAGCAAGGCAAGGTGAGATGTGAGGTTGTGTGAGATACCTGTGAGAGATATTTCCTGTCAGGTTCTGAAAAACAAAGTGCTGCTGCAAGAGTTCTGTCATATCTCTCACTAGCATCTAAAAAAAAAAACAATTTCAGTGCTGGTTATAGAATGACATCACATCTGGTCACCTGACTCTGGTACAAAACATACCTACCGTTTTGTTAAGATCTGTTGCAGCATCTGAGCGCTAGAAAACATTTTCAAAAACTTCCACCCTTCCAGGGTAGCAATTAGTTCACTAATAAGGAAAATACAGCAAAATTCACAGTCCTGGTTTTCCCAGACATTTTTGGCTGCAATCAGACCTTCAAGATAAAATCTTTATGGCCTAAACTAAACCATTTCATTTTCATCCTATTTTTCAAAATTAGTTGGACTGAGATTAACCTCTTCCCTTCCAGAATTCCCTTTTACAACATATACATTTAATCAGTTATAATACTACTACTGTCTGACATGTGTACTTCTTTCCTGTGCAGCAGAACCTACTGTTGATGCATTCGTAACACCAAAACTTTACAAATATATTTTTAACACAAGCATCTGTAGAAATCAGTGTAACAGTCAAATGACATAAAATTCTTTACAAAACTCCAGGAAGCTATGAGATCTGATGAAGGTGAGTTCCGCCGAAAGCGCTCAACGTTTTAGGCCTGTTTGTTATTACTTTAAGTTTTATGATTAAAGTTTTCTTTATCCACCTTTTGGTTTCATAGTTCATTTTAGTATACTGCTTCTGCTGTGGTGACGGATTCAGGATTTTTTCCTAATTTTATGAAAAAATGGACTAAAAAATATGAGGCAAAAATCTGGACATTCTGCGAAAATCTGTACAGTTGAGAGGTATGCATGTATCAGCTTCTAGTGCTCTGATGTACTACAACAGTGTTACACAAGGTGATACATACTGTAGGATGACCAATCCACCCTGAACTGGTGGCCATCATGTGCTGCTAGAGACTTCCTGCTACCAAAACCTGCCCATTCATACTCAACTGGACTACCGGTACAGTCCTGCCTGAAACATGAAGGCTTTTTAAAAATGTTTATACTATAGCTCCATTTCCACATAAACAATAATTAATGACTTCAAGAGCCATAAATATGCCTTTATGTTGTTTTCAAAGGCTTCCAAGCTCCCAAACACAGAAACACTGCACCACTCATCTGAAAAAAAGCACTTGTGTATTTCTTTCACTCATTTGTTTTTATTTACTTATTAATCAGTGTTTTAATGCCACCTACCATGCAAAGAACATTTACATTAAACAGCTGTAGCTTATTTTACAGTATTAAGAATGTTTAGTTGTGTAAGCTACTATAACCAGTTAAACTATTCTTTTATCTCCAGTTCATTCTTACTTATAGAACTATTTTGTGTTTCACTAACGATACAAACCCAAGGAGACCTATGTGTTATGTAACTTGGGTTTATTTATCCAAATTACTATTTACAAATTTTCATTTCAGCAGAAGACGATGATGAAAAAGACACTGGGCCGGATTCATTAAAGTGTAAAATAATATAATATAATATAATATAATGTAATACAATATATATATATATATATATATATATATATATATATATATATATATATAATATAATATATATTCTATAATAGGAAGCATATCGCCCACATTCTTCCTCCTAATTTTAGTATTCCTACTGATTTATTTGCAACCTTAAATATCAGGGAGGATTAATGAAGGTTATCACAATGTGTAGACTACATCTACACTTAAGCCTAATCTTTCTGAGTGAAAAAACAGCACAAAAAATGTGCTAGGGATGTTCTTGAATTCAAGTCGTGTACACTTGGTGTAGGTGTTCATGAATCTGGCCCATCGTAAAATGACATTTTTCACTACAAGAGACACTCAATGTAAAGGAAAATTTCCATCCACTCTGCCCATCTCAGAATGATAAACAGATACCAGAAGAACAAGAAGTTTAACAATCACATGTGCACAAGAAGAATAGCTTGGAGGTTTTCACTTTTACATTGCATTTAAAAGCTACTCAATTCATGTAAACATATATGGCAGTTCAGAATGAAAAAAAATATTCAGTATTAGCACTGTACTGAACTTGCATGCTGGTCAATTCCGGATTATCAAACCCGCAGAGTTCATGCTTTTGACAAATACTCTGTTAGTCTGATTATATTACACAAAGAAGAGGAATCCAGTGCAGAGTTCAGCCACTCACAGGATACAATCTGTTTAAGTTTCATCAAAGAACAACAGAAGTGATTGATAGTGCAGCCATTGAGTGGTATACAGGGGATATGTATAGGTTCCTTTAAAACATTCAGATTTGAAACCATTACAGCAGCAAGACTGGTTATGAATGCACTTCCAAATTACTCCCCCATCCCTTCAAAAATGGTTTAAATGGAACACAAGCATGGCATGAGAGCAACACGGTTACCATAAGTACAAAGGTGCAACTGCCCATAAAACTACATAACATTACATTTTAAATGGTGGCTCCTGCAGTAAGTACATCATATGTAACTGGTGCAATCTTTCTTTATGTTATATGTAAATGGTACTCCTCCAAAAAGGCATATAATCTCTCACACACACACATTATATATATATATATATATATATATATATATATATATATATATATATATATATATATCAGATTTAAAACTAACTACCCCCACTCTGTTATGGTTTCAAGTCTCTCTCTCCCAACGCCAACAAGCTGTTCAGTGGAAAAACTCCCTTTCCCCCCTACTTCGTGTAAAACTAGGAGTACCCCAAGGATCAATCTTAGGACCCCTACATTTCACTATATTTACAAATAATCTTCACAAAGCCACCCCTCTAGCAAACCTGGTTCAATACGCTGATGACTCCACCTTAATCTGCTCTGCCCTCCACCCTCTAAAAACTTTAAATCAAGACCCAAAAAGCCTTTACGTCCATCAAAACCTGGCTTACAAACTCTCAGCTAATACTAAATCCTAAAAAGACCCAACTTATGCTCTTTCATCCTTCCAAAGTAGCAGCACCTACTCACCCATTCTCTATTTCTGCAACAAATAATACCCCTATCTCCCCCCTCACACAAACCAAACTAGGGATCATTATTAATATGAAATTTGACAAACACACAGCTCATACAATAACCAAAATCAACAAAAACGATGTACTCTTTATAGATGCAAAAACTTCCTAACTAGCAACAGTAAAGTTACACTAGCTCGCACCAATCTTCTCTCTACATTACTGTATGTTTCTTCTGTCCTAATTAATCTAAACAAGAGCATTTAAACAACCTATCAGTATGCTACAGCAAAATTTGCTACAAACTCCTCCTACTGCACCTACCAGTGTCAGGCCCTAAAACAGCTTTCCTGGCTGGAACTCCCTAACACCTTAGCTCTAAACCAGCTTCTGCTAGCTCATCAAATACTGTACCAACCTGACAAAACTCCAGCCTTACAAGACCTGATCACCCTCTACTCCAATAACCGCAAACTTAGATCCACTAACAAGGCACTAATCGCAATCTCCAAAAGCCATTACAGCTCTCGTGACTCCCTGTATTCTAGCATCATTGCCAAGACTTCTAACTCCCTACCACTACAAATCAGGTTACAACCTAACAAAACCATGTTCAAAAACAGCTCATTTCCCACCTAAACAACTCCTGGACATGCAACTGCCTAGCACCTGGCTGACATATTCTAACTCCTTTCCCGTACCCACTATCCAACCTCTTTAAAACTCCCACAGATGCACTATATATATTATCACACATTATTTGCAACTGCCTAGCACCTGTCTGACATATTCTAACTCCTTTCCCCTATCCACTATCCAACCTCTTTAAAACTCCCACAGATGTAACATATATTATCACACATTACTTACCAACTCACTGTCACCTACTCCCCACTGCCCCATCTATACCCACTAACTCTCCCATAGACTAAGTTGAAAAGCTTTCCTTTAAAATATCAATGCACCTCATATGAACTTATCTATATTCTCTTCTTTTTTAGTTTTCCTTTCTTGTCTTATCTTCAGTACATCTTCAAGATTATCTCTACTAAACATACTGTATGAACAACCATCATATGTTACTACCTACTATACTTTTAATTGTATGCCAAACTCTATGCTTATGTAAATATCTTATGCAATCATATGCTAATTTTTATAAGTGAATGTGTAATCCACAATGTTCATGTAAATGTCTTATGTATAGTATGTTAGGAATTGTTCTGGAGCTTTTCTCCCTGGACCTCCGCTGAAAACGGACAGCTCTGTCCAGTCGGACCTCCGCGGTAAACAAATGTAAAATAAATAAATATAAAGTGGCTTTCCCCACTCAGTCTCTCTCATCCTATCTCCAAACTATATTAATATCTAGTCAGTGAAAAGTCAATAATCTGACCCTAAGCACCCCAAACCCTTCTGAGGGAGGGGGAATGAATACAGTCTGCAAAAATCATCTTGCGAAGGTGCAACACTAAACAGTCATACATCTGAGTTCTCTCACTTAGGATGCTATTGTATAGCAATTACGAACAGGACACAGTCCCATGCATTGAGAATCCTGAAAAAAAGAGGTAGGAAAAGTAAAGGAGGGAAAGTACCAACCCACATATACATGTAACTACAGAAAATTTAAATACTCTAACTTCCCAAATTCATATTATGGAGGTTGAGGTACAGGGCAAAGAATCTTAACAGGGCTTTGGCACTCTCCAAAAAAACTCCAATGGGAAAACACAGGAAGAAAATGAAAGGCCACAAAGTTTCTGTCAGTTCTATCATCTTCTTCAAAAGGTCACAGATGAAGATCCTTTATACACATTAAAGTGTGATGGACAAAAACTGCAAAGGTTAATGCTTACGGATGTAAATAAGTATTTTAATTTACCAGTATGCACTAAGCAAACAGGCAAGGCTAACAGCAGTCTGAAAAAACAGCCCAAACCAGAAACACAAGGCCTGGAAAAGATTAAACAGCTAATAAAATGTGGGGAGGGCAGTAGCTCAGCTGGGATGCAGCAAAGTGTTTGGTGGCACAAAGATCAGAAACTGATCACTCTTCAATGCATTATTGGCTTTGTAACTCCAGTATTTGTATTCAGCACTGAAGCACTTTAGTGGTCCACCTGTGGCAGGCATTGAGCTAATAACCATAGCAGCTGCTTGTTAAAAATGTAGCTAGATGTTTGCAACAGTTTAAAAAGAGAGAACACTTCCGGTTTAAGGGGGTATCAAATCTGGGGACTGCCTCTGACACCTCTGGGGAAGGCATGGCTTCAGACACAGTTTCAAATAGTTTTAAGAGACTAGAAGATATAAGTTTAAATTTAGCAGTAAAGATTTGTTGGGAGGATGGAAGTACTCCTGAAATGAAAGAAAATCAAACCAAGAAAGTGGAAGATTTAAATAAAAACCATTAGCAATGTTGTGTGTATGCTGTACAATGAAAACAGTTACAAATTCACAACACTCGTACATGTGTTTGTATATATAAAGAATGGCAGCTGTATCAGCAGTAAACATGGTAGTCATTATTTTCTACCAAATTCAATACTTGAACTTACATCAAAAGTACTGAAACTGTAATGTTGCACTTTCCTATCTACTTTCACCAGTCATATTTGTTTCACTGTACAGTTATTATTGCTTTGTCCTTCGCAAAGCAATTTGTTGTGAAGCACTGTAATAAGCTTAACACGAGTAAAATAGAAAAATGGGAGAAACTGATATCCTAGAACATCCCTTAGTGGTCACATAAATCAGAGAAAAAAAATCTCATTACAAAGAGGGTTTTTAAAATGTAATAAAGGTTTTTCTAAAGCCTAGGGACAGAAAGGGGGAAAAGTGCCTTTACAAGTAGAATCACCCGGACTACTGGAATGCTAGCATGGAAATCTGATGCATCACATTTTCTGTCCTCTGCACTGATGACACATGAATCAGGATGTTATCTAACTTTTGTTGACTGGGTTAGTCCCACTACGCAACTCCTCCTTTCAGGAGAGAACCGATTTGGTATTCATACTAGCAAGGGAAGTTTGGTCAGAGTACCAAGGAACTTCCCCCCACTCTCTTTTCAGCAAGTGCCATGGGATCTTTTATATCCACTTGAGCTACCAACAACTCAGGCAGATGGGACCTCAATTTTTTAAACACCTTTATTGAATTATCACTTATGACATAGGCAAATTTACAGTTATGTAAATAATCAAACTGTATTAACAAGTTCACGTTTACAACCCTCATACTTCACATATATTGCTCTATGTCATATAACCTAAGCAAGAATACGTAAATCATTCAATTCGCCCCCTTTTTAAGCAAAAAAACAACTTTATTAAACCATCACTTACAACACAATCATACATTTATATAAATGAAAATAAACCACACTGACACAATCCTAGTAGCAAACATTTTACATCACAAACCATGACTTACTCCCATTTGCAAACATTATACATCACTTATCTACCTAATCATTGTCAGTCAAACATTACATAGCTTATTTAAGTCCTGCCTTCTTTTAAACCTCATTCCTGCCCTGTATGTATTGTTCCCTTCGTAGTTTGCTCCTACCCTTTTCTAAAGATCTGAATTTTCCAGTTGTTTTATCTCTGTTACTATATTCACTACTTCTAGTATAGTTTGTTCAGATTTTGATTTCCATTTTCTAGCAAATGCTTGTTTGGCAGCCACCATAATTAGACACAGCAAGGTCTTGCCATGTTCTCAGTATAATATTTTATCTGACAGACAGCCATTCAGGAGAACAGCAACCCACACCCATGGTGCAATGCAGTGTCAGTAATGGAAATGAATCCAAGCAACTGAGGATACAGAATCCACAGTTTTCTAATTTCCAGCATCAAAAGTAAGCATGCTATATGTTGAGTCAATGGACTTAAGTCATAAGCCACAAATGAATAGCAAGCCGAAATCCTACTACAGGGAGAGTAGGTGAGAAGATAGACTCCCCCCCACCCCACCCTGCTCACCCACCACCCCAAACAACCCACCACAAATTACTGTGGTACATGGAGTCCAAGATATTTGGTTAGGAAAACTGAAAAAATTTTGTCTAGATGGTGAGGTAACAGCAAGTAGGATGTGGACCCTAACCGTCTGCCTGCACCAGATGTTGCTATACCTTGGAATTACCCTCAAAGAAGAAATGTTCTGATTAAAGAAGAGAATTTTAATTATTTTGCCATTAAACTCTCTGACTTATCTTTGCTTCTCAGAGAGAAAAATCTGTACTAGGCTGCATATACACATTTGTCATGTACGATCCCCAACTTAAGTATGGTTCAGTTGGCATAATATGATGTCTGCATGAAATCTTTTAAGAACATTTGTCTACAATGTTAACAATTCTTAAACTAAATTCTTGGTTAAAGGTGACACAAGAGAAACCTGATCTGCATTAACATTTGAAAAGAACTGGCAAGTTAATCTGAAAAAAGCCTCTTTACACTACGTGGTGAAGTGGGGGACAACACAAAGCTTAGGTAATCCACATATGCAAGGCACTAAAAAGACTGCTACGAGCAAGGAATACTGTACAAAATGCATTGATGCCTTTGTTATATCTACAACACAAGTCCTCTCAACATATGATCTTAGTTGGCAATTTCTGCCTGCTGCATAACATGAAGAACAGACATTCTAAATACAGTAACTGTCAGTTATGACTACAGAAAAACAAAGTTCTAGTCCTGGGAGAAAGTGCTGATTCTGATTTTATACACAACATGAAAGAAACTGAGGACATTTTCAGACAACTTAGTGATAGCCCTTGCCTGATGCAGTGTTTGGCTCATTATTTCAATGTCAGACTCATCCAGAATCTGCCCAAGACGTTTAACCTGTGAAAAAAGTGTTTATTCTCTTGACAGTTCTCAGATGTGCGTGAGGCAAAAATACCCATATTTTGAAAGGCAGGAAAAAGAATGACTTTCTATGCACATCATTAAGGAGAACAAAAAACAACAACAAGAATGAAGTAGCAGAAAGTACTCTAAGAAACAAGTCAACACAGGAATGGAGAAGTGAGATTATTCAATAGAGATGACTGCAAGTAGTGGTATAGAAAATTGGCAAGAGAAATGGAATTTACTGGAGAAAATCAGTAGAGGAAACAAGCTACTGGGAGCAAATAACTAGAGAAGGAAAGGTAAAAAGAGTAGGATGAGGCCAATCAGAAGTTTGGACTGCATTTTACATAGTGCCTTCCATGCCAGAAATTGACACCAGAGTATAGATGAACAGAAAAGCATAGGGGAGTGCTAAGTAAAAGACCAACTCTGGTAGAGTTTTTACTTGACTCTAGAAAAGAACCTGCTGTTAAAAAATGGATAATTAGGAGGACATATAAAATACTGCATGATAACTAACTATAAGAATCAATCACAGGAAGTTAGAAAATATTGGGAAGAGCGACTGGAAATGCCGTTTACAAAAGAACAGTGGGAGAACATTTGTACAACTTCCAAGTATGCAACAAAGTTCAGGTTTAAGATGTTCGTTTGGAAGTGTTTGCATAGGTATTTTTATACCCCAATCTGATTATTGATAGTTTTTCTTCAAGAAGACAGCAAATGCAGGAGATGAGAAAGGAAAAAGACAGGTGGAATCTTTGAAAAGGGGAAGGGTCAAATTACAAAGAAATAAATGGAATTTGGGGGAACAATACAAAGAATAATGTTCAGAAGGGGGGGTATAAGGATAAGGGAAGACAGGAATTGAGCAATTTATATAGTGTTGGAGTGAATAAGTGTTAAAAAGAAACAAACATAATATATAATATGCAGGAATACGATAAGGCATGTTTTCTTTTCCATTAATGTATGATTTTCTATGTCTTAAGTGATACTTTAATAAGGGTATTTAAAAAAGCAAAAAAAATAAATAAATAATGATCATTGATTTTACAACATTAGATGTTATGCAGCTCTATGTATAAAATTAAGACAAATGTACTCCATTTGAAGAGTTAATTTATATGACACAACATTATTAAAGTAACACAAGCTGCAAATTTAAGAAAAAAATGATATATATATATATATATATATATATATATATAAAAAACACAAGATTAAAAGAGGAATCCTTCTAAACGTAAACCTTATTTTACTTGAGCACACTTTAGCACATGCTGACATACTGAGTCTGTTCTGAACTTCAATTTTCAACAGTTCTCTTCTCTCCAGCTAAGCAATTTTTCATAATAGTGCACACTAGTTTCAGTGGATTTATGCAATTAGAAAAAGTCAAATCAAAATGGCCACAGCATCCAATGTCCTAAAACCTGACTCTTCTGAGGATGACAACATTTTAGCTGGGTGAGGAGGACTCTTTCTGCCCTTAATCCTGAGAATTATTCTGTCTACAGCTCAGCGTTCCTTTTGTGGTCACAGTCAATAAAAATGATCTAACAGACAATGCTAATCACAGTGGTGAGTGATCAAAACATCTGATCCCCATGACAGATCAGAGTCACATAACCTTTTTTTTTTCTTCAAAGAAACATCTTTTTTAAATTATCACGTATGACATAGGCAATCATACATTTATATAAATGAAAACAAACCATACTGACATAATTTTAGTTGCAAACGTTATATATCACTTATAATTTATCCAGTCATTCTCAGCCAAATATTACAGGGGTGGGAGGTTGGCATAATGGTTAAGGTGTTTACCTTACAGACACATGGTGCACAGTTTGATTCTCACAATGAGTAATTGGCTAGGCTTAAAATGGCCAACAAAGGTAGTTAGCCTAGTAATAATCTATGAACCTGTAGCTCATTCAAATCCTGTCTTCTTTTAAACCTTGTTCCTTCTCTGCACATACTGTTCCCACAACCCCCCCCCCTTTTTTTTATGTAATCTGCTCCTGCCCTTTTCTAAGTTGTTTTACCTCTGTTACTATATTCACTACTTCTAATGTAGATGGTTTAGACTTTGATGTCCATTTTCTAGTAACTGATTTTTCGGCAGCCACCATAATTAGACTCAACAAGGGCTTGCTATGTCTAGGCAATTCCAATTCTGTATCATAGCTCAAAAAATTATTTCCTTAGTTACACCAATTTGCTCACTCAGTATCTCTGACAGACCAGTCTGCAGGGAATTTTTAAAATCTGCCAACTCATTACACTCCCAGAAAATATGTTCCCAATTACCTCTTTTTCCCCCCATCACACCTTCAACATTTCCCATTTCCCTGAGGAAAAATTCTTTGGCATCTATTTGAGGTATAAAAATACCTATGTAAAAACTTCCAAGCAAAGATCATAAATCTTCTAGACTTCTTCCCAAACCTTTATAACCCCTACCCCCTGATTGATTCTTATAGTGATCATGCAAAACACTGTAGGCTCTGCTAATTATTCCTTTTTTAATAGCAGCTTCTGTTCCAGTCACATAACCTTCCCTAGAAGGCACATTACATGAAGCATTCCTGAAATAAGTCCAGAGGTGATGTTTAATGGTGAGCAGTTAATGGCCAGGTGACTCATGCAGCTTGGTCATACAGACAGAAAAAAGATGTGCCTAGCTGTTGTTTGGACCCACTAATGAGTATGATGCCACACAAGTGGAAGAAAGGAGTTAGACAAGTTATGGTGGATCAGAACCTGGGAAGGAAAACTATCTCAAGTGGAATGTTGCATCACTTTTGAAGAAGAAGACACAGCCTGAGCAGGCTGAACAGAATTAAGTATCAGTTTGTTTATTTTCCATTTATTGGCCTAGGTTGGATCACCGATCACAATGGACCACTTTCAGGCTTAGCCAAGGAGAAAATTCTTTGGAGTACATAAACATATAGTCATGAAAAAATATAAATACAAGACATGGATACATAGAAGGAAGTCAAGGTAGTATAGAAACATGCACTGAGAACTGTACACTAACTGAACATATATATATATATATATATATATATATATATATATATATATGTGTGTGTGTGTGTGTGTGTGTGTGTGTGTGTGTCTCTAAGTGTGCTTATACATATATATATATATATATATATATATATATATATATATATATATATATATATATATATAGGTCCCCTTCAAAACATCTAAAACACACAACATTGAATTTCATAACATCTAACACTACAAATTGTCACATGAAAATAACATCCCCACCACATATAATGACAACAAACTACCAAACACACTTTTTACTACGTTTCTGAAGGGAGACTTGATACAGAGAGGTTAAGAAATTAACTTTTTCCCACTGTAGTGCAATCTTAGAGTTGGTATATTTAATTTATGGGGGTGGAGCCCCCCACATTGGGGGTGCAGGGGTAATTGCCCCACTGCAGAAACGTAGTAAAAAGTGTGTTTGGTAGTTTGGTGTTGTTATATGTGAAGGGGATGTATTTTCTTGTGATTTGTAGTGCTAGATGTTATGAAATATATATATATATATATACACACACACACACACACACACACACACACACATATATATATATATATATATATATATATATATATTTTTTTTTTGTGTGTGTGTGCGCCTTTCGGCTTTGCCTGGTTAGGGGTCGCCATAGCGGAACTCCAGTCTGCTAATGATTGCCAGTGGATTTTTTACGGTGCTGAGTTGCCAGCCCAACGCCCAACCTTCAAAGAAGGCACACCCATTCACGCAAGCACCTATCTGCATGTCTTTAAACATCACTCGACCACAGGGAGTACATGTAGACGGAGAATCGAAAGGGAGAACCTCTTGCTGTGAGGCGACAATGCTAACCGCTGCACCACCATGGCCATATTATATATATATATATATATATATATATATATATATATATATATATATATATATATACACACACACACACACATGAATACGTGTATATACACATACATACACACAGGAGACTTACTAAGCTAAATTTGACTAGAATGTATACACATAATTATTGGAAAATAAACCAATTAAATTAAATGATAAAACAACGGTCAACTTCAACAAATGTTACCAAGAAACCAAGTAGAAGCCAAAAAGGAGAAGGAATAGATGTATCCAATATTTTTACTGAAGGATTCAGTGTTGGTGCAACCTTCAACCCTGCAACTACACCCATTATTTTCCAGGATGTCGATAATGACTGTTTTGAAGACAGCGTCAAGTTTGAAAGTGAACCGCAGGAGCGGTCACAACAAGGTACTTTTTTCATCTCTAACACGTTAGAGATGAATAAATGGCTTAAGGAACCATATGTTTTTAAATTTAACGAAAAGAATAGTAAACGGACTAACAACACTGAATCCTTCAGTAAAAATATTGGATACATCTATTCCTTCTCCTTTTTGGCTTCCTCTACTTGGTTTCTTGAAACTAATTAAATTATTTACAACAGTGAAATTTGCCTATTAGTAAGCATGTGCACTTTGTTTGTTGAAATAAATGTTTTTTTTTTTCAGATAAAGTCTAAATTTGGTGTAGGAGTTGATTTTCAGTAGGGTTATAGGGAGAGAATTCCAGGTTTAGGGGATAGAATAGAGAAGGCATGGTTGGTAGTATCAGAATAAAATCCAAGCAGGTACTAAGAAATCTTCGGTTCCACCAATAAGTGCCCACAACTGCCAAAGTAAAGGAAATTTGTTACAACGCATATCCTTACAATCATCTACCGCTTGTTCAGCTGAGCATTTAAAAGAGAATCGTTTTAATCAATTTTTAACTTTTAATTGTGACATTGACCAAAAGGAAGGCAGGAATATTGTTGCCAATACACAAGTTGATGTTATAGAAGAGACTGGGTGTTTAAAAACTATGATCTATGCTTTGGGAAAGAAACTAAAAAGACCATCAATGGACTGAAATTAGACAATGTGTATTTATCAAAATGTATAGATAATAAGATAGTTCCCATGGGGCTTATATTTTTTAAGTTACCCATGGGTTTAGATCTGACTAATACTGGTAAACATGAATTTAATATGTTTTTTGATGAGTTTGGATTTAATTATATGAGATTATTAGTTAAGTATAATGATGAAAGACTGAGTAAGCTGACACAAGAAGCTGAAAAACTTAATGTATGTATTGTCAATGATTTATTATTTATGGAATGGGAAAAATTATATAATAGGCAATTTGTGGAAGCAGAGAAATGGGTTGTTAAAATAAGCCAACGTAAACAAAATAAATTGTTGAGGGACTGGGAACACTATAATAAAGGTACAGCCTATAATTGGCCCAGTCCCTGAAAGGATGATGCACAAGGCTACAATGCTTATAATAAATATAAATACAATAATAGTAAAAATAATAATATGGATTAAGAAGACAATACGAGGGACAGGATTTTCAGAGATATCAAAGAGACATAGATCAACCATATCAGAGAACCAATCAGAAAGAGAATTTTTACAGGAAAAAGAATTACAACCAGTATTAACAAAAATAGAAGTAGTCTCTTTTCCTAGAAGTGAAACTGATAAATCAAAGTTTTTTAATATTTCAGATGACAATAATAATAATAAAGATAATAAACAATGTAGCAATAATATAAATATTGATAAATTAGTGGAAAATAGTGACAATCAAATAATAATCAAAGGGAATATTTATTCTTATAATAATTTTAATATTTATAATTATTCTAATACATCTATTGAAACTGTTCATTTTAATTTATTTGAGAAAGGTATGAAATTCATACCTAATCCTAAATTTAACTTAACTGAAGTATTAACTGATTTTAAGAAATACATCAGGAAGATTAATTTGGACATATTTTTGATAATGTACCAAAAAAGGATTATAATTATGTGAGTAAGGGAGTTAATAATCAAATAAATACTAAGAGTATGTTTATGCCACCCAATCACCCTGTTGTAGATGTTTTTGACAAGGTAGTTACAAGAGAAATATATCAGGAGTATAATCACTTGAAACAGGGTTCAAACATTAAAAATTTATCATATGAAGAATTACAATTGCTTTACGAAATTAAATATGAAAGTGATACTAGAATAATGAAACCAGATAAAGGGGGGGGGGGTAGTTTTATATGATGATATACAGTACACAAAGAAAATATATGACATACTAAATTTAACTGGGAATTATGAGACAATCTCATTAAATGAAATGAATATAGCTGATCAGCGTATAGATTCATATATAGAAGAATACCTATTAGAGAGTAGAATTACAGATGAAATATATAAGTTTATCAAGGTTAAATTTCCTAAGGTAGCTACTTTGGTAGGCATACCCAAAGTACATAAAGATACTAAGGACCCCCCCTTTAGACCAATAGTATCTGGTAGTTTCTCTAAAACATTTCCTATGGGCAAGTATATTGACATCAAGTTAAAGGATATGTATTCGGTTATTAAACATATGGTCAAGGATTCTTGGGTCTTCCTATCTAATTTTCCTGTTAAAGCAATATTGAACAGCGATACTATAATAGTGACTATTGATGTTATCGATTTATTTTCCTGTATCCCAAAACAAGAAGGTTTGGAGGCCTTTAATAATAGTTTATTGAGACATACCAACCTAGAATGGGATGAGATATGCTTATTAGTAGAGATGATGTCTATAATATTGGATAATAATTTTATTTACTTTGAGGGAGAATATTTTAGGCAAACCAAGGGGGTAGCTATGGGGGCAGCATGTGCCCCCATATATGCCAACCTGGTTATGCTGTATTGGGAAGATACCATATTATTCCCCAGAAAATATTTCCAACACATAAAATATTATTCCAGATTTCTGGATGATATATATATTATATGGGAAGGAGAACAGTTTGAGTTGCTACAATTTATAAACTTTCTCAATAATAGTAGTGATTACTTGAAATTTACACATTCCTTTAATAAAAATGGATTACCATACTTGGATACATATATTTATTATGATAAAGGTAACATTCATTCTAAAATGCATAGGAAAAGCACTTTTTCTAATAATTATTTGGACTATTCTAGCTGCCATCCTAACAAAGTTAAATGTAATGTTTTTAAAGGACAATGTATTCGTGCAGCTAGAATGGTCTCTGATTATGAAGAGATGAAAATTGAATTAAATTTTATCAAAAACTCTTTGCACAAAGAGGATATCCTGTGGATATGATGAATGAGATTATTGAATATGTTATCGGACAATGGAATATTAAATATAAACCTTTACTGGGAGCAGTAAATACAAATAAGGCTCCAGGACCCTTCTTCGCTAAAATTCAAGTAGTTTAATATGCTTTAAGCGCGGTCAATAACAATACACTTTTCTGGGAGCAGAGAATGCATTTAGTAATAATATATTTAATAACAAATCAGTTTCCAAGTATGAAAGAGTATGTATATTACAATATAATAATGGAGTGGATAAAATTAAAAGAATAATTTACAAATTTTGGCATTTAATCAGTACTGATAAGGGTTTGGTTAGAATATTGGGTACCAAGCCTAATTTTGTTTATAAAATGGGAAGCAATATGAAGTTTTTAATGCAACATAAAAATATTGATAGGAAAATAAATTTTATATACAATAATAATAGAAGCAGGAAATGTGGATCATGTAATCAATGTAGCTATATGTCACAGAATAATAAGATAATATTACAGAATGGACATAGAACTATCATAAGATGTAAACAAGGAAATTGTAACACCAAAATGGTGATATACTTGGCTAAATGTGAGATATGTCCAAGTTTTTATGTAGGAAGAACAGAAAGATGTATTAAGAAACGTATATATGATCATACCTATAGTATTAGGACCAAAGATAGAATGAATGCCCTATATCGACATGTAGAAAGTAAAGGGAATGAACATCAATTCAAGTTTAGTATAATTGACATAATAGATATAGACCCGAGAGGTGGTGATTTTAAGAGCATACTGGCATATAAAGAGACTTGGTGGCAAATATGGTTGGATGCCACCACTCAATCAGGATTAAACAAAAGTATTTCAGTAAAATCTTTGTTATATTTATAAAAAAACTTTTTAAAAAACTTAAGAAACTTTTTTAAAAATTGATTATTATAGATTAGTTATGAAATTAATAATGTGTAACATAAGTTGTTGAATATTTATTTACTTATTTATTAATTATTTATTTAGTACTTATTTAGCATTTTTGAACAATAGCGAACAAAAGCAGCACCAAAGGGTGAAGAATCCTGTGGTTAAAATCAAGTATTGTAAAACCACAAGCAAAAACAGCATCCACAGGAATCAAGCAAGACGAGACAGTTCCAAAACTTCAATGGTTAAGGATAGAAAACGTAACGTGGACTATTATCACAAAATAAAATTTAAATACATCGCTTCAGTTTGATGATATATTAATGTCTACTAATGAACTTTAAGTTTATATACATAACATATGGTTAATATAACTTTAAAGAATGTGATATGGATTTTGGCGCCAATGAAGTTATTTAAACAGCATAACAGTAATACGCTCTAGTTCTGATGAAGGCCAGCTGATTTGGTTGAAAGCGCTTAACATTGTACTGCATTCATTGTGTTTTAAGTGGTTTTAGTGTCTAATAGTGCGTTTAGTATTGTTCTGTCGTTATCGTTTGTCAACAAATGGTGGATTTATCATCCTTTGGCAGTTGCGGACACTTATTGGTGGAACCGAAGATTTCATGGTTGGTAGTATGTAATCTGTTCCAGGGGATTGACAGTTATGCGGTGGTAAGACAGGATCCTCTGAGGTTGTACAGAAGGCTCTCCTTTGTAAGGCTACTTACAAAGGCAGAAAATGTGTTTTGGTTGCGTAGCAAAACAATTACAGAAGCAAGAAGCAGGGAGCCATAAAGAACATCTTTATGTAATGGGGAGCAATGAGCCTTTTGAAGTATGGAGCAGCTGTGTTCATATTTTAAATTTAAAAAGATGAATCTGCAAATATTAGCCATTGTTTGGAGGGCTCTTAGATTTTTGGAGGAGGAATATGCAAAGAGTAGGGGGCCACATTTTTGCTGGGTGAGGAGGACTCCTTTGCCAATTACAGCTCTCCTTTTCGGGGATAGGGACTGCAAGATATTCCAGGCCAAAACAGAAATGAGGTCATGACTGGTTTAGACTTATTAATACGAGTTTGGAAGTCAAGGTGTTGATTTAACTAGACCCATAGGTGTCTGAAGGAAAAGACCGTTTCTAAAGTTTCATTGGGACTGCATTAAACTGTCTATTCTTGTGTGTAGGAGGTTAGTCTGCATTTAGAGATCAAGAGTATGGTTTCATTTTAGTGGTGGGAATACGTTTCTTTTCAGTGAACCATTTGGAAAGGTGTTTAAAGGTTGTCTTCAAGGTTTGACTTGTGGACTGAGATTTAGGTCCTAATCAGTATAAGACAGTGTCATCTGTGTAAAGAATTATATTGTGTTGTGGTAGTTCACATGGAAGGTTATTGAGGATAAAAGGGGAGAGTGAGTGGGTGGGACTTATTTTGACTTTGAATTAGCAACCATCAAGGAAATTCTTGAACTGGGGAGCAAGTGTAGCTAATGGTAGATACAGCCAGCTGGTGTTAAGTCTACACTCACTGCTGGTTCTGGAACAAGATTTCTCAATCTGAAGTGGTCTCTCACTCCTACTGCTACGTCTGTTTCTCTACATGAACCTGGAACTACTTTACTCTGTATTAAGCTAAGACGTTGTAATATGTTTGTAAATCATGGTCTGTAGTTGGTGATTTTCTCCTCAGGGCTTTGCTGAAAACTGGTTCTTCTGACCCAGACGGCCTATCCCGGTAAACAATGTCAAATAAATAAAATAAATAGTTCAGAGGTGTCCTTCAAAAATGCTCCAAAGGGTGGAGGCAGTACTCTCAGCTTCTGCTTGATTACTGTATAGTTGGAGTTTACGTCAGGAGACCAGATGTTTGCCTTAATTTAACTACAAGATGCAGAAAAAATCTCCATTTGTGAGGCATTAGCAGCTATATTTGAGTTCTCTGCCTTTTTGGAGATGCTGGATAAGATGCTTGATAGGGTACCACCCAATGATTCAGTAATTCTAATACGGTGTTTAACTGCTGCAGACATATGGAAGGGTATGAGTGAAAGGAATGGCTTGATTATCTGAGTGGTGAGTTATTACTGGATTTCTGTGTCAGTTAATAATGACCCATAATAAACATCATATTCCAATACAATGTTGTCCAGCAGTTTAGTTGGTACAACAGCATCTTTATTTAAAGTTTAACTGGCTAAGTGGACTGGTCCAAAAGCCCTTTTCAGCCATGACCGTGGCCAAAATAAGATACATACATGAAAAACATAAAATTATTAAATACATTTTGGAAACAGGAGTATTGCAAAAGGACAGACAATTGCAAAGTACATTAAGTACAGTAGGAAAGTGAGTTAAAGTTTTAATGTAATAGACATTCTAATAAAAAGTCCAAAACATAATGCATACTGATACAGTCAGAAGAGTTTGTTTACACTGGCACAGGCATGAGATAAGGGCACTGTAGCATGCACTATTATACAGTTAATAAAAATAGCGACACACACACACACACAGTCAAAACCTTTCTGTAAAGTACATGTCAGAACCAGTCTTATAAGAAAGGTTATTATGACTGCCAACATAACCTATCAGACATGATGCTATGCAGTCTTGTTCTGGGCACTGAAATCAAGAAAGGTGCTTTGGTGTTGAATACCTAGCAGAGGTTTCTGTATACAATGAGAAACTTCCACTTTTGGATAACCTTTGTCTGTTTACTATATGAGGCTAGGGACTTTAAGGCCCAAATAGATTAAATCTGAGCATTTAATCACAGCAGAGACCTATGGCTAAAAAGTTGTTAGGTGCTTGTCAAAAGCAGTGAACCTAGGAGCTGCGCACTGACACAGTTAGTAACAGAAGTTGTCAATTTATAGAAAAAGGTGTTCTCTGAACTGCTGGCATGGAGTTCTCCAGAACTGACCAACAGGTACTGATAGGCCAGAAATGCAGCAGCTGCTACAGTCAATGACCTGAAGGTCTGGGTGAGGCAGACATCGGTTAGACCAAACAAAATGGAATCTGGACAGCCTTAGAGACATTCTGGCAAACCATCTGATGGGGAGAACTGCACAAACTGCTCACAGAATGACAAATTATGACCCTGACTGATGCCACTATCAGGATGCAAAAAAAAAAAAAACACTCAGGAACTTCAGGGCCTGATGATCATGCTGTTTTTAAGAGGGCAATGCAGAAACAATCTGTGAGAATGGGTGCATTTCTAAGATGAGGTTACTATAACAAACAGTTTCATGTGACAAGGCTGTAGGAATGGATAAGTTCCAACCAGAAATGCAAAAGACAATGGATAATTTTCAGGTACTGTGATTAACTGGCCTATTAAATGCTTCACAACAGACAGAGATGGTACCCCTACACTGGCAAATTAGGACAGGGGTCCCTATTTCCAAAAAAAGGAAACAGTAACGCAGGGTCTATTACTTATGCTCTGTATTCTTTTAGTGAGGAACCTCTGTGGACATTGGATATGCCTGATTAAGTACATACCAAAGGGGGTATTCATCTGGAAAATATCTAAGATATGGTACATCTCTCAGCATATCTGAAAATACCTGGGGTCCCACAGGATGAGCTGGGGGCTGCTGTCTGCAACAGTAATGCTTGGACTGCTCTACTCAGCTTGCTGTCATCACTACCATCACCAAGAAAACTGTCTAAAGAACACATGCATTTACTGACTTGTTCCCACTGCTTTCTTTATTACTTCTCACTACTCTATCACCTTTCTGAGAATTTATTTCAATCTTCAGTGTCGCACGGCCTGCTGAGCACTCCAGCTTCCTTCAAGACAGCATAGTTGTGATCAGCTACCTACAAAGTGGGGGGGGGGGGGCTATATAAATAGTAGTAAGGACGTTCTGCTTTAGAAGGGAAGGAGGCCATCTTCTATTTCCTCCAAGGCTCAATGCTGCTCATGAAAAGGCAGAAAGACAGCTGTCAAAAAGACAAACATGACCCTGTTCAAAATAATTAGGTGGCATTCACTTTCCACTTTCAGTCTCCCTCCCTTTTGCTTTAAAACATGATTTCCTGAAAGCCCACTTCCTGTACCTGCCCAGCTTGCATCATCCTGGGGCAGTTTCCTTTTAGTGCTCAAGTCATGTCATTGCTGTAAGGATAATGAGTACATATTCTCAAGCCATCTGAATACTTCATTATGGAAATGTAGTTCTGTGCAGGAAACTTAAATGTTATGTCTGGGATGACTTTTAGTCAATTTCATGTGCTTCACTTTCAGTTTTAACCAGTTCATATCACAAACTAATGTTTTAACCTGAAATTAATTTCTGTTATCTGATTAAGCCCTGTATAACCACGTTTCATCTGCACGTTTTGACTACTATCTTTCATTAGGACACATGTGTTCCATCAATGCAGCATTAACTGAACTGGGGACATGAGACAAACGAATTTCACTTTCATCAAAAAAACAGGGATTGTTTTTAGTAAAATAGTGAATCTAGAACCAGAGGCTACCAGACCCTGAAAGAGTCCTGATTCTTAGAGTAGCACCAACTAGAAAGTCTTTTCCACTCTCATATGTATGATGTTCTAGCAGCATTTTTTTTCACCTGATGCACATCCTCAGGGGAAAAAAAGGTGCCTGAAAGTTTCAATACTTCACCATCTAGGCAGTCAAACTGAAGTGTTTTCAGGTTGGGTGGTATCAAACAACCCCATTTCCAAAAGGGAGAAAGTACTGTAAATTTTTAAATGTTCACTACAGGAGTAGCCTTAGCTATATGGGTTATATCCTGCCAAGTATATAACAGTCAGCCAGTTTCCAAAGCTTCAGGGCACCTTCCAAGTGCACAAACTGTCAAGCAACTTGAGCTGAGCTGACTCAAAGACAAGTTTCGGCGTGAACCCCTTTGGGAGGTTAAGCCCTAAAAGGACAATAGTAGGAACAACAAAAAAATAAATGTCCACACCCTGGCAGAAAATGCCCATCAAAAAAACAAGGGGGGGGGGGACCGGCACTCCTTGATTATTCGAACATCTACTGTTGTAGCAACTTTACTTAAGCCATACTATGTTCAGCATACTGATAACTGCTGGAGCCTTAGCTACATGGATAGATTATAACAGCTACCTACATTTGGGAGGTAAAAAGAGAAGAGTCCAAGAGCCCCTGGAGAATGTTCCTAGCAATGTCTGATCTGGATACAGAGAAGGATCTGAACATAAAGTTACAGTGTTAATTAAAAATATGTTCAGAGGACCATGTGGCAGCTTCTAGAATCAAACCCTTTAGAAAAAGCTATAGATGAAGCCACGGCCCTGGTAGAGTGGGCCTTGACTCTGCCTGATGTGGACATACAGGAGGATTCAAGCTTACAGTGCTATGTAAAAGTATGTACAGAGGATGATGTGGCAGCTTCTAGAATACTAATAGAATCAAACCCTTTACAAACGCAACAGATGAAGCCAAGGCCCTGGTAGAGTGGGCCTTGACTCTGCCTAGAATAGCTCTGTTATGGGGAGTACAGCAAAAGGTAACAGCCTTAGACAACCATTGGAAATTGTCTGTTTTGACACAGGTTGTCTTCTTACCTTTACAAGAAATATACAATTGATCCAAAGATCATAAAGATTTAGGTCAATCAAGATAGTACCAAAGTCTGTGGACATCCAAGATATGATATCCTATCTCATCATTTTTGGGTAGAGGAAAGAAAACAGTGAGATGGACAGTTTGGCTTAAAGTAAACCTGGATACCACTTGAGGCATAAAAGATTAGTCCTCAAAGAAATCTATGGAAAATAAAACAGGATTGACTCACAATAAGAACTTGCAACTCACTTCATGCTCCGATTGCTGCAAGAAGATCATCAGTAAAACTGCTTTCCATGTTAAGAACTTCCAGTTAGTCAGGTTAGCTGGTTCAAATGTAGTAAGTGTTAGCTTCTCAAACACAGAATTAATATCCCAAAGAGGGGACACCATTTTTCTTAGTGGCCTCTTATGCAAAACCACTTTCAAAAACATTTTGACCTAAGACTGCACTGAAAGAGAAGGATTTCTGGGCAGATATGTTGTAATGGCCCATAAAGGAACCTTGACAGAGGTATATGAAAGGCCATAGGATAGTAGCTTACACAAATATTGTAAAACTAGAGAACAAATAGCCCTGAATGGGTGCTGGTTATGCAGTTGGCACCAAAAATACCTTTTCCATTTGCTAATATCCAATTTTCTAGAAGCAGGCTAACTGTTTTTTCGGAATGTCGGTAGTTGGATGGCTTACCAAAGACATATCTAGATACTTGAACCGAGTACCAAAACGGAATTATATATAGTGTATCAAGCCCCACAGTTCTTGTGCGAGTAGATCCATTTTGTGAGGAAGCTTGTGGTAACTGCCCCTGGCCACTTCCAAATGAAGGGAAAACAATGTTTTGCCTGGACCAGAAGGGTGTCACCACAATTATCTTTAGGGATTCCTTCTGAATCTCCAGAAGTACCCTGAATGTTAGTGGAAAGGGGAGAAAAGCATACAGGAACATTCTTGTCCAAAGAAAAAAAAAGTGGTCGTTTCCAGGCTTTCTTCCATGGAGTCCTGGAACAGAATCCTGCCAGATGATTGTTCAGAGAGGAGGCAAAGATTTCTACTTGAGGAACTCTACACAGATGGATCAAATCTTGGAAGCCCCCCCCCAGATATACTTTCTACTCATGAGGGTCATCCCTGGTCTTGCTCAGCTTGTCACACAGTTTTACTCTGATGGAATGTAGGATGCCTGTACAGTGAGACCGTGCTGTGAAGCTATATCCCAAGCTAACATGGCTAGTCTGCAAAGGGGGCATGGCTTGATTTCCTCCTTACTTATTTATGTGCCACATGATAATGGTATTGTCTGTAATCACTTGAAGAGGTCCCGAGGATGAAAGATGGTTCAGAGAGTTGAGTGCCTTGATCAGGGCAAACATCCCTTGATATTTCTGGGTCTATATTACATGAATGAGCGATCAAAATGTCGAGTACAACATACTTGACACATTTTGATCGCTCGATCATGTCATCAAAACCTAAAAACACTGAAAAATACAAAATCAAAAGATTTTGTTTGTCCCACAACTAACATACAACACATACAACCAATTCATACAAACCCCTACACACTCACATCACTCAAACACTCAAACACCTACACAAACACACATACTTTTAAAACAAAGTGGGGGGCTTCACCCCCCACAACCCCCTAACTAAATATACCAACTCTGAGATCGCTGTACATTGGGGAAATGGCAATTTCCCGGTAATCGCAACACAACTTCTGACACATGCGATTACCGGGAAATTGCCCTTTCCCCAATGTACAGCAATCTTGGAGTTGGTATATTAAATAAAGCAGCCATTCCAAACAGTGTAGTGTGTTTACGTCACATGCTACACACACTAAGAAGGCTGACCAAAACATTTCGGAACTCCAAATTTCAATATTTGGGGTGTCCGATTACATGAATGTTCGATCAAAGTATGTTAAGTATCTTGTACTCGACATTTTGATCACTCATTCATGTAATATACACCCGATATTTATGTGCTTGCATCTGTCCTTAGTGTCCCACACCCTCTGCATTTTTATCCCTCCTGAAACTGCTCCCATCTCTGGTATCCCACACCCCTGGCATTTTTATCCCTCTTGAAACTGTTCTCAAAGTAAAGTCTGAGGCATCTGTGGTAACTGCTTTGGAGCAGGGACAGAGAACAGGTGACCTGGATTTAAGAATATACTTTGTCTCCAACAAATGATTTCTCTTCTAACAAACCCCAGCACTGGGATTTGAAAAGATAAAGGGTGTTGGTGCTGGGACCAAACACATATCAGCTACAACTCTATCTTTCTCATCTTGCCAGGAGTATCACAGATGCCCCAAGACACAAAATCCTAAGATATTCCTCACATTTGACCAAAGTCTGAGTAGAAAACCTTAGAAAAGGATCATATAGATCTATTTTTCCAGAAGAATACAAGCTCTTTGAACTAAGGTGTCTAGCTGACATCCCAGGAACACATTCCTGCAATGAGTTATAACTGGGGTTAGACAGTTTGTGAACACTCTTGGTGCAAGTCTGGATGAATGTTATGATAAGCACCTTAAGTGTAGTGTTACTAGGAAGCATGAAAGAAAAAGAAGCGGTAATAGGTTGCGAAGTAACAATTTTGAATTTAGGCACTCTTTCCTAAACCTATTTGTGATAAGGAGTCAGAATTGGTCTCCAAGCATTTTCTTTCTTTGGCACTAGAAACATCCTTGAATAAAAAATCTTCTTCACCTTGAAGGAGGAACTGGTTTTATCACTTCTTGGGACAACATGTGATGAAGAAGCAATGGAAACAAGAGTGTGATCCAGATAGTGAGGAATGACCCCCCTGGAAAGGAGGAATTTCTTCCCACTGCCATCTGTAACCTTAATGATTTTCAGAACCCATTTGTCTGAAAATATCTGCTGTCAAAGTGAAAAATGCAGATTCAGACTTTCTAGGGAAATAAAACGGACTAGGGTTGGAGGGGATCATAATGCATCTTGAACAGCCATTCAGACTTGTTAGGCTGTACTTGGTTTTTGGAGGTTTGAGTCTTAATTTTGGAACCCACTTGCCATTTCTTTTAAACTTTTGTTTACTTGTATTTTGTTGACACTATTTATTCTGCTTTCCACCAAAACTGGATGAGGAGAGGACTTCAAAGATGGCTGCACATTATCAACAGTTTAACTCCAGCTCTCCTAGTGTGAAAACAGAAACTGAGAAACAACAGTGATTGATATTGTCAGGTTCAGTAAAATTCAGTCACTGGCTACAAAGCCTGGATGCCAGAAAAAAAAAACAGAGAACTCAAAAGAAAATCAGCTAGAAAACTGACTGGGAAGAATCCTGCAGCTGTTCAGCAAAAACCAGTTCAAGCTTCAGCTTTGGTTCAAGGCATAGCTTTACAGTAACCAAGAGAAAAAAAAAAATAAGTCAAATATTTTCAGAGCTTATTAAAATAAAATAAACACTGACTGAGTATATCAACTCAAACAACAAAAGTCTGGAAAAAAAATGGAAGAAGCTTTAAACAGATATTCAGAAGAGATGATCAGCTGCAAAAAGCAGTGGTTGAAAAGATAAAGTGGCTGAATAAAACACTGCGCAAGATGAGATCTTTCAAAAAATGGTAGAATTAGAGGACAGAGCCTGTTTGACTGTTTTAATTTTTATGCAGACACAAGTAAGCAATTGGACTGCTATTTCACAGTAATAACTGATAACTAAAAGGACACAGCATGAGTGTGCTCCAAATCTTACCATGAGAAAGCAATGAAGACCTTTATTAGTAGTTTGTCTTTTCCGCTTTTCCCGGTTAGGTGTCGCCACAGCGGAACTCTGGTCTACTAATGATTGGCAGTAGATTTATATGGTGCTGAGTTGCCAGCCCGACGCCCAACCTTCAACGAAGGCACGCCCCATTCACGCATGTCTTTCGGAGGCCACTTGACCGCGAGGAGGACATGCAACCTCCACACAGAAGGCACTCCAGCCGAGAATCAAACAGGAGAACCTCTTGCTGTGAGGCAACAACACTAACGCTGCACCACCGCGGCTTTATTAATAAAGATGCAAATATACTAGCAGAAAGAGCTGATCCTGACAAAGCTGACAAAAATACAAAGAATTAAAAGCGGGAGAAAGCACAGTGTTTATGGAAAATGATTACTCACTGTACATTGGGCAGAAGAGAAAAATCTATTCCACTAATCAGGGAGTGTCTAGAGGCAGGTGTGAGATTCAAAATGTTGTGTCCAGCTGTCTTCAGAATATTTTTTCCTGGATGATCAAAGCCACTTTTTGATGCAGAACAGGCTAAGGAAACAATCCAAAAGTTTGAACCACAAAAAGTGCGCCATCAAGCAGAAGGGGATTTGTTTTCTCATTGTTCTGATAATAAACCACATGGTGAGACTCTGACAGAGAAACCTTTTCTACTGTTTCAAAGGAAAACACTTAAGAGAGAAAAAAAACAGGAGTTGATTACAACAATCAGTAGTACCTTGGAAGTGAACCAGAATCTGGAGTGGGGAGATGAACATGAACAGGAAGAAGGTCAGCAACATGGATAGTGAATAAATGTAAGACTGCAAACCTTCAATTGCATTTATGGAATATGTGGTGTAAGAATTAATGAAGAGAGTGGACTTCTGTTCACTTTGTTAAACTTGCTGGGTACTGAAAAGCATTTGGCTCACTCCGTATCATTAACACATGGAAGGACTGTGAAAGTGGGTAAGAAGGAACAAGGTAACTATAAGTAAAACAATTTCTGTTCTTAACAGTATATATATATGAAAGTTTTCACAACATAAATTACACATTTTACAGTAAATTGTTTTTATATGTGATAAAGTTACTAAAGTAAACTGATGCCTTTTTTCCTCCTCTTCTCTTTCTTCTTTACTGGTATTAAAAAGCATAGGAAATACAGTGTAAAAGATAAGAAAAGCTAGACAAAAGCATGTTTAAGTTAACAGAATGTAATCTTGGGTTACTGAGGTGGGGGAGGGGTGTATAGGTACACAAATTATAATACATGTAGAGCTTACGTTTTTCTCTTAAGTTTCATTGGTGAATGTCTGGATTAAGAACCTTGGCTTAATCTAATAACAAATTTTAAATGGAAACAAGTAAGTATGACAACACCAAACACAATGAAAAATGTTCCTTTAACAATAAATATTTCAGCTTGTCTTTCAGGCTGCAACAGAAGGTTACATCTTTCTTTTTTCTCTTATGTTTCAATGGAGACAAGCTGATGCTATGGCAATAAAAGACAGAAGACTAGTTTCTTCAAGGCTAAAAATTAATGATAAAAACATACAAGCTGTTTTCACATTGAGGGGATAAACATAAAAAAGAAAAGACACCAATTAGTGCAAGCAAAAGCACAGGTAACAACATGCATCTTGGTATAGATAATCTCAATTTCAGGTTAATTAGGACCTGTCTTGACAGCTATTTGGCACAAATGTTCCTATTAGGAGTGTTAAACGCCCTTATTTGAAGATTTATACAGTTCTGTGTGTTTGTATTAAGCTAACAGTTTATGGGGTGTTCTGGGGTGTTTTTTAAGGGTTTTACTAAAACAAAAAGTCTTGTAATATGTGGCTTATGTTCTGACATTGAGAAGAAAAAATGTGTAAAGAATTAACCTGCTAAACATTAATGAGTTCATGTATCACAAAAACTAGAACAGACATTTTAAAAAGCTGACATATATAGTAAAAAAATAATAGGTGTTAATAATAACTTCTTACCATAATGGCAACACTTTCTAAATTATCTTGGAATGTAAATGGCATCACAGCTACAGACAAAGAGGAAAGACTACTTAATTATATTAAGAAATGCAGAGTACAAATAGCAATGCTACAGAGGATATGTTTGGAAAGAAATGTGTGTGTGAATTTGATGAATTAAGGATTTCAGGAAGGATATTCTGCACAATATCAGGGGCAAAGGAAATGAGATATACTTATATTAATTGTTAGAGAAGCTCCTGTACTGATAGAAGAAGAAATAAATGGCAGATGTGTAGTTAAGAGCTACTGGAAAGGGATGTGGATTACACTGACATATATTTACTTTCTACCTAACTGCTATTATGGAAATTTAAACAATACTGGAGAAATAATCAGCTTTCAGCAAGGAATATTTCTCATAGGTAGGGACCGGAATTTATTTTACAACAATGAGGATGTATCTGGGAGACCTAGAAGGGAAACTATAACAAAAGAGAGAAGATTTCTGAAGAAATTTATCAAAATACTTGGTATGAAAGATATGAATTCAGTAGTAGGAACTCAGAGAGAATTTATATATTACTGATCAAAATACAACAACTAAGCTAGACTACACAGAAATTATACTGCACAGGAACATGTGCATTTAATTGAAAACTCTGACACATCCAAAACCATACAAGATCATGCACCAATAACTACCAAGATAAAAATGCAGGGTAATGAAGAAAAGACGAGACAATGGTGCTTCCTTGCCAACCAGTTAACAACAGACAATTTAAGGAATGGGTAGCAAAAATTATCCAGGAGTTATTACAGAAGATGAAAGCACTCCAGAAGTTACAGCTAGTAAATGAGATAAAAATGAACATGTACTTTAATAATAGGGTAGAAAAAAGAAAAACTGATATGGTTAAGAAGTAACAATAATTATTTAGGGGGCTGATGACAAAGGGTAAAGTACTGAAAAATAAGGGGAATCTCACAGAACAAAAAGAGGTGCAACAGCAGAGTGCTAAAGAGAAAATAAGGGAGCACCTGGATAATATGAATGACTTTAGAAAGATTGCTGTTAAGCAACTGTTTTTGATAACTCCACAGCACAAAAAATGTTGGCACAATGACTTAGGCTACAGAAAAGTCTCCGGGAATAGATGGTATTCTGGTAAAAGTTTTGGAAACTAGGAGGGAAGAAAGTGTTTGGAGAGACAGTCGCCAAGCCCCAACAACTGCCTACCCTCAACCACTTGCACTAGCCAGATAGTGGTGACTGCACCCCCCCCCCCCACAAGACTACAACAAAATAACTACAGCATTCTGCCCTGCAAAAGCCTATAGCTGTGCATTTTTACTCAATGTAATGGGAATTTACTTGTTCACTGTTATTCTAGTTATGCTCTGTTAAAAGGGTACCAAGTTCAACATCTCTTCTCTGCTTGGCCAGTACTTAGTGGCATGCTTTTTCACCGTTTTAACTAGAATCCACCAAAACAGCCTCCACTGCATATTAGTCTTTCCTCTCCCCTTCCCTCTCTAATTAATCAGCTGCACCATACTCTTGCTGGTAGCCTGCAGTTTAATTGCTCTTTCCAGCTATTGCTTTTGTAGCTCTCCCATTTTCCCTGTACAGGCCAGTTCTATGTTGGTTTGCTTCCATGCCCTGAAATTTTCAGTGATAACTAGTGAAATAACTTCTATTTTTGAGCATTAAAAGTGGTTAGCTTTAAAAGCAATTAAGACAAAGTTTTTTTTTTCTTGTTTTTCCAAATTTCTTTTTCCTAACTAATCTCACACCTTGGTAGTTCACATTTCACCCCCCCCCCCGGCCTCCACTGAAAATGGGCTCTGTCCCAGTCAGACTTTCCCGGTAAACAAACGTTAAATAAAATAAATAAATAACATACTTCAATCCTTCTCTTTCACCTCAGTACTTCAATACTATTATATTGCATGATCCTGTACAACTTTCAGTCTTACAGAAATATTTTTTCACCCATGGCAGACATACCACCTTCTCAGCCTGTTATACTCGGGCTCACTCCACTTCCCTACCTTAACCCCTATTTCCCACCTAAACTTATACCATTCTAACACCACCCAGACACTAAGACATCTAACTGGCCTAACTCCTCTACTTGTCCACCTAACTCATTTATCCCAATGTATTCCAAGAAACTCAACAAAAATGGCACAGAACTTCCACCTAGAGAACTCTATCTTTCCCTAACTTGTGTATAATATGCTACTCTTCCAATTTTACTAACCATACTTGACACTAACACATCCTACTACACTACTCCTCCCCATCACTCTATTTTCCCCAGCTCTATACTCCTAAGTCAATCACAAATGCACCTTCTATAAAACTGCACACAGTCTCTATCCATTAGGAACACAGGCCCTCTTCAATTACAGCTACATCAAAGAGAACTACCAGACCCATGTATCAGTATTAGACCTAAGAGATGAACAGAAAAAAAAATGATACAACTTCTCTCACCACACTTCCACTCTCCCACTCTGTGGAGTCATCCACCCAAACTATGGACCAATCCTTCAAACCAGCCAAACCCTATCTAATACATCATCTCCCATCATTACCAACACATAACCTACTAATGCTAACCACAGCTTACTGTCTACAACAAAATTCCAGATCTCCATGCATGCACTACAGCACACAACTCAGACATTCTAATCAATGAAACTTTGCTATAACCAAACACCAATGATGAAGAAATCCTTCTCGGGGATACAATATAAGAAATGATAAAATACACAAAAAAGCTGGAGGAGTTGCAATACTTTTTAAAAACACACTAATCACCACCACATACCCACTGAGTCACCCTAACTACCCCAACACAGATATATGCATTACCCTCCTACACCTAAACAAGTACAAAACTATTTGCACTGCTGTCATACATATTTCCCAAGGCAACAACATTCCCATTCTCAAAGACATCCTTCAATGGTTTTCCACTAATATAAATAAACTATTATACTTGGTGATATGAATATAGACCATCTACTTGTAAACACCGACTCCCCCTACTCTCTCCATTAACCTACTCAGTCTCACTCAAGTAATCACCTCACCCACTAGAAATTGACAAACTGCAACAGGCAATCACTACTAGACTGTATCGTTACCACCTTACTCTCAAACACCTTTGGGTGTCTCCCAGACGACAACAGCGACAATCTTCCCTACATTTATCACAAGATAAACTGATCACATTCATCCCCAAACATACAGCATTAAAAGAAGTAAACAGGCTCTCATCTTTATAAATACACAAATGGGGCGAGCGATTTTTTCATCACAGGATGTTAAAAAGTTATTTGTTCAACATCCGAGAGATCCCTCTTTTCATGCCATACACACAGTGCATAAAAATCTAAAGGAACCTCCTGGTAGGCCGATCGTATCTGAGTGTTGATTCCATTTGGAAAATGTGGGTATCTTTTTAGACAGTCGTTTGAAGAAGTATTTGAGCACCATTCTTTCACATATAAAGAATACCAATGAATTTTGTACCATGGTTAAAGGTATGTACTGGGAGAAAGAATATTACAGGGCTACTGATAATATTAGTGTACAAAGCTTTAATATCAAGAAAAGATATGGCTTGGAAATGGTTGAGAAAACGTTGAGGGAAGGGCCTCGTACTTCTTTTTTGGAGAAGCTGTTGGAGTTTGCTTTAACGCACAATTATTTTACTTTTAACAAGGACATTTTCTAAAAAAAGAAAGCACAGCAATGGGGGCTAATTTTGCCCCTTCATATATTATTTTTATGTCCTATTTTGAGTGTACCCCAGGACATTTTTTTCTAAATTTGTAGTAAAGTATCAACGTTACACTGATGACCTTGTTTTTATTTGATGGAAGATTTTGGTGGGTTCATTGAGTTATTGAATAGTAATCCATTTGAAATCAATAGGGGTTCTATACAGTACTTGGATACTGAACTGTATACAGATGGTAATAACACAGTGCAGTTTAGACCGTATAAAAAAATAACGGCAGTTAATTTTTTACATGACAGTAGTTCCCATCCCTCCCACCTGTTAGACTCCCTACCTTATGGAGAGTTTAAACGTGCTTATGGCCACACTTCATCAAAGCATTTGATAGAAAGAGAATTTGCAGAAGTAACTGAAAAGTTATTAAATAGGGGTTAGTCTGAAAGGGTGATAAGGATGGCAAAAAATACAATATTGTGGGGGGGGGTTAGCAATTAATTTAATAGAATGACGAATAACTTGAGAGGAAGTGCCTAGCAAGAAAAGAACAAAAGTTTTATCCTCGAGTCTGGAATATCAAAAATAAGTTGACAGGCCGGAGAAAGAAGAGCAAACACATACCTAGACATATGGGTCTGATAATTAATAGCCCTAAAAGCTAGGGTAGCAGAAGTGTAAACCTTCTTACCCAACCATTCCACAGTTTTGCTATCTTTGACATAAGACAACAACTTGGGTGAAGGAAGCAATTGAGACAGCTTATCAGAGGCTACACACGTCAGAGTGGTCAGCAGCAGGACATTTATATAGGAAAGAAAAATCCTCAGCCACCTTAAGCATCCAGCAATGCAGCCAAACAGGAGGACAGCCGCAGGTTTAGGGAATTCCAACTGCGGCAACTCATAGTACCTCTTACGGATATCAGAGACCTCAGCACAATCCCACTTAAAAAAATATCCATCATCCAAGAGAGTGTGTCCCCAAAGGAAATTTCCTCAAAAGGAAAATCTGGACTAACAGATTCCTCCTCTTCTGACCCACAGTCTAACAGAGAAGGAATATGAGTGGAATAAGTCAGGGATTCATTATCCAAATCTGACTCATCCTCAGAAGAATCCTATTCTCTAGGACTTTTAAAGGGGAATAGAGGACTAAGGAGCAGCAGGAATCGAAACCCTTTAAGGACATTAAAGGAGTAAATAGCCCCTGAGTGAAGGCCTGCTACTCACTTTGTGGATCCCTAGGAGCAGAAGAAATATGTTTACTTTTTTGTTTCTTTTTTTTAAGGGAACATCCCCTCTAAAAAACTGAGAAGGTTCAGACCCAGGACAGCAGTCGGAAACAGTAGCAGGAAATTCTTCCCCAACCAAAAATTGAGGAACTCCCCTAGGCCCCTCAGAAAATATCAGCTGTGGTTCCCCCTAAACGTCTCAGATAGGCGCCTGAAAGCCTCTTCAAATGTGCTGCCAACCGGACCCTCACTGGCCACCGACGCAGTTGAGGCAAGGAAATATGACAACACAGCCAGGAGAGCCTCTGAGTTTGTAACAACCTAGAGAGAAATACCTGGCAGAGGGTAGACAGTGGAAGATTCTGGTCATACCTTTTCACCTTCTTCCCTAACAGCTGACCTTTGGGGTGTGAGATTCCTTCCACTGTATCTTTAGTGAGAAGCTCAAGATACTGGTTCTCAAGATACAATGAAAGGGAAGAGAGTCTACTGCTAAGGGTTTTCGCAATGAACGCCTGACAAACAGAACAAGGTATATGGTCATGAGAAGCTCCTAGCCAGAAAATACATTTATCGTGGTCGTCTTTATGGGGTATCTGTCTCCCACACTGGCATTTACCCTTCCTGGATGACAGTAACCCCAAGCAACACAAAAAAGTAAGAAAAAACAAAATCCCCAATGGGGCACTTATCTGCAATTGCAACAGAAGTCAGCAAACTGGTGTATGTTGTCACTGGAGAATGAAAATGCATTCAACTGGCAGAAAATGTATGCAGGTAAACTGACCGAAAGTAACAAGATATTTTCAAACCGGCGGCAAAGAAGTTCTGGTTATGGTAGCCTTAAAGTCACCTTTATGCCCTACGCAAGGGACATTTGGGTGACATTCGGCATACCTTTTAAAGGCAACAAGGAGTCTTTGGTAGATTGGTTAGACATTCAAGCTTCCATGGCAGGGAATCCCTTCTGTTAAGAATACTGCAGCAGTGAATGTATGGACATCCATGGTGACTATTAAGGCCTTGGGAGTTATCATGGGTAGAAGCTTCTGAAGAGCCAACATTTAATTTTGATACCAGCAGGGAATGATTGAAGGTGGAGAGGTTTAGAATATGGCATCAAGAACCTCCCCTTTCTGGGAACCAGTAAAAGCCTGGAATAGAACCCCTTTCCTTCTTGGTTTTCTGGTACTTTTTCCAATGAGCCCTATAAGCATAGATTGAGAATTTGAGAAACAGGCTCTCTTCATTGATTTTGTGGAACATCTGGGAAACTGGAGTATCTTAGTGACTGTTTGAAAGTGAGCCTCTAACCATTTGAGAGAATATTCACAGCTCACTTGTCTGAAGTGATGAGGGACCAGTTTTCTTTGAACAGGGATAGCCTTCCTCCTATCTTTTTGGGAGAGGGAGGGGGCAAGGGGAAGGGAATGGGAGAGTCATTGTTGCTCTGTGCTAGCACCCTGTGGCCTAGAAAGTACAGTTGTGTAAAATGTTAGTATAACAGTAGATGTCTTTCTCTTCACTGCTGCGGTATTGTTAACATGAGGGATCCCCTGTCAATGGAGGCTCAACGTCTTGCCAGTATACCACCATATGTTATCGATACACAGTACATCACATGTATGCTCCCCGGTGTAGGGCATAAAAATTACATCTGAACATTACCTCAGAACTGAGAGCCCCTGGAGGAACCCAGATGTAGGATACCAGAGGGTAACATATGCATTCAAAGGGACAAAAGACCAGGGGGGGAGGAGGGAGGGAGCGAATTCTACAACAGTGAAGAGAAGGACATCTACACAACACTGTACTATGTCCTTCCACTTCACTACTGCAGTATTCTTAACATGGAGTGCAAAAGCTCATGATGAAGACAGGAAGGATGAAGGGCCAAAAGAGCCTTCTAGGAACCCGTGAAAAATGGCCCTAACAAAACCAGCTCTAGCCCTGGATATGAGATCCAACTTGCAATGCTTGGTAAAGGTACGCACCAAAGACCAGTTAAGCTGCTGCAAGGACAGAATTAGTATCTGAACCCTTGAAAAAAGCAGTAGAAACCACAGACCTAGTAGAGTGAGCCTTAACCACAGAAGGAAGGCTCTTACCATGAAAATAACAACAAAAAGAAATGGCTTTAGAAATCCAGGTCTGCTTGGAAACCGCCAAACCTAAAGATCTAGGGTGAAAAGAAACAAAAAGCTAATCAGATTTTCTAAAATCTTTAGGTTTGTCCAAATAGAATCTGAGTTGTCTATACACATCCAAAGTGTGCAACATCTTCTCACTAGCTGATTGCGGAGAAGAGAAAAAATGGGCAAATTAATAGACTGAATAAGAGACAACTCATTCACCACCTTAGGAATAATTGGTACAAAGAGACTCTGTCCTTGTGAAAAACTACAAAAAGAGGAACAGCCATAAGGTCTTGAAGCTCAGACAACCATTTAGCAGAAGTAAGGGCTAACAAAAGAACAGTCTTCCAAGAACAATGCTGTAAGGAAGCTGAAGCTGCAGACACAACAGGAGCCAGAGTCAATTTCTCCAAAATAAAATTAAGATTCCAGGAAGGAGGAATGGGCTTCTTGTGGGAGATCGAATATGAAGGATGTCTTTAAGAAACTGTCTGCCTCAAACCAAGAGACCAAAGGAGGAGTTAAAGGCAGACCAGCAGAAATAGCTGAGAGGTGGGCTTTAATTGAAGAGTATGCCAACTCAGCATTGAGCAATTTACACAAATAAGAAAGACACAAAGGAACATCCATAGTAAGTGGGTCCAGGTTACATGAAAGACACCAAACAGAAAACCTCTCATTTCAACAAGTAGGATTTTCTAATAGTGTGTTTCCTGGCCTCCTGCAGAACCCGAAGCACGTCCTCAGAAAAAAGTGCCTATAGGGAATCAAAATCCTATCACCCACAGTGTCAGCTGAAGAATGGACAGGTGGGGATGGATGAGACATCCCTTGTCTTGTGTGAGAAAATCCACCCGGTCAGGCAGCTTGTGACGATTGCCCTTGGTTAAGTGCAGAGATAATGAGAAGAGAAAGTACTTGCTTTTGAGCCTCTGCCCACTGGTTTGGAGGAAGGCCTGGCAACCTGCTTGGGGATGGCAGTGAGTGGAATTAGAATCTGTATCCCTGGGATACAATGCTTAGGACCCATTGGTCCTGGATAATGGACATCCCAATTTTTAGCATGCAAGGTGAGTTTTCCTCCTAGGGGTGCAAGTACTTGGGCATGGTTGGGAAGAAAGATAGACAAGTCATTGTGAACTTTTTCCATAAGGGGGTGGCTTACCACTCCCGGTGTTAGAGGTGGGAGCACTCCATTGCTTAGATCTCTGCATACCCTGAGACTGAAGTCTTGGTTGACTGTTGCCCCTGGGTTTGGACTGAAAGCCTGGGAGGGACTGGAAAGGACCAGTTTTTAGAAGGCCAATGCCTACTGAATCTAGGTGGCTGTACCTGTAAGAAATCTTTAACAGTTTGCATAGCTTTAGCTTTTTTCCTCCATCTTTTTAAGAACAACTTCTGCTTTTGTGCCAAACAAGCGTTCCTGGTTTAATGGAGCATCTAGCAATTTTGCTTTGACATGGTCTGGCAAGATTTGTTCCCTCAGCCAAGCGTGTCTTCTCAGTGCAGACCCAGTGACAGAAGCCCTGCAAGATGCTTCTAAGGCATCAAAACCACCCTGCAAAGTATGTTTACTAACTTGGTTTGCAGAATGCATTAACTCTTGTAAATGTTTATTCTCTGCACAATCTGGAAGCAACATTTTCTGTTCAATTAGTTCCATGATATGCTGCTGATGCTTCAACATGTGAAACTGGTAATTTAAAGCCCTTATGGCAAGAGTTGCAGAGGTGTATACCTTCTTACCCAATCTGTCTAAAGCTCTAGAATCCCTGTCCGAAGGGGTAGGGTTTGGGTTGTAGTGGCCTTAATACCTTTAGGTCCCTGGGAAATGGTCTCTGGAACCGCAGTGGGATTCTTAAAGAGAAATTTGTGTGAGTCAGGTACTCTGTAGTACCGGTCAGGCTTTCTAGGAGCTGGTGGTAAAGAATTAGGAGTAAGACTGCACTCCATGAAGACATCATCTAAAATATACAAGACAGGGGGTATAGCTAGAGGCCTGTGCTGAGGCAAGTCTAAAAATTCTCCGAGTCTCTTTTTGGACTGTGGGTAGTCCTGGCATTCCCGGCGGAAATGCTCTCTTAAGATATGCAGGATTTCACCAAAAGAAAAGTCCTCTGGAGGGAAGGCAGAGGGAATGGAATCATCTGCATCTGAATCCTCATAGGTAGATAAGGGAATGTCCTGGTAATTAGAGGGATCAGAGTCATCTGACTCACGGTCTGTAGAATCAGAAGGAAAATCAATCTTTTGACTTACAGAGGGGGAAGGTTGGCTTCCCCTAATTAAAGTTATAAGGTCTTCAGCCATTCTAAGCATTAGTTTCCGTGGCATGGGAGATTGAACATGTGCTATGGTCATTGGTTTTCTAGGCGTAATGTGAACTCTGGGCCTGAGAAATTCGGTAGTTTAAATAAAAAAAATGAAGATGTCGGTTTAATACGAACATCGGAAGTTTGGAATACACCCTCAGAAGCTGGTGCCTACACAGTGGTTCCAGACCCATCCAAGGTAGAGATATCCACAGCTTCCATAGTAAAAGAAGCAACTTGCGGCATGCCGGACTCCGAATGGGTCTCTGCAGAGGCCTATGAATCTGTAGAAGCAGATATCAGGGGCTGCGAAGGTGCCCCATGAGTTCCGGCCTATGCGGTCTGTCCCTGTCTTTATCCTTATATCTTTTCGGAAGATCGGTAGTCGGATGGCTTATTGAAGCCATTTTGGAATACGGAGAACAAGAGTGAAATAATTTAACGACAAAGATAGCCTGACAATGAATAGTTCAGGCATTAAACAAGGCACAAAGCTGACAGTGAGGAACGTCGTGGTCTGACCCTAAAAAGGTTACCCATTAAGAATGAAAATCTCTGTGAGGTATTTGCTTTCCACAGGCAAGACAATTGTTAACATTTTCTGACATCGGTTAGAGCAAGAAAAAAGGATCCCCAATGGGGTACTTAGCTTTATAAGACTTCAGGCTTGAAACTCGGAAAACAGAAATTTCAGGTTGCGGCTGTCCGGCACTTGCGAACTGCTTCTGCTTCGGGCTCCCGCGCGGCAAGAAAAGCTGATGTAATGGCGTTGGCTGCATGTTTTATACCCTTGGCGTTATGGAAGAGGCGACAGCATCCGACACAGAAATCCCAAGACTCTGGTATTCGGGCCAACTGAGAGCTACCTACAGGCAGATAACCCAAAGTGTGATAAAATATCATCATATCCCTGTGAAGCATCCACTCAAGATTGTTTTATAGACCTGCTCGGGGAGTCTGCCACAAAATTCTGACTTGAAGGAATGTATACTGCCAAGTGTGACTTGGTACTGAATTGCTAACTCCCAAACATGGAGTGCCAATCTGCAAAGCAGATAGGACCTCGTCTCCCTTTGTTTACTGAATTACCACATCACTGTGATGTTGTCTGCAAAGATCTTTAGGGGTCCTGGAGAAAACAGCGGATGAAAAGCAGTGAGGGCCAACAGAAGAGCTCTCATCTCCTTGATACTGATGTGCTCCTTCTGCTGCTAAGGAGACCAAATGCCTTGACCTTTAGGCTTCCAAAGGAAGATCCCCAATCCCCCATCTGAGGCATCTGTGAACAGCTCCTGAGAGGAAAGAGGAGGTTGAAAGGGATGACCTGGATTCAAGGTCAGCTGGTGAATACACCACCGAAATTCTAACTTGAGACATGGAAGAAAAGGGATTGGAAACTCTAGAGGATAAACAAGCTAAAATTGACTTTAGATACCACTGAAATTTTTTCATGTGCAATCTGGTGAAGGGAAGCATAGGGATGGTGGATGCCATGAATCTCAGAGCCCGCAGAAATGCCCTGGCTGAAAGACCAGAGGAAGAAATGACTGAAAAAAGGAAATCAGAGTCAAAGCCTTGGGAGAATGCAGGGATGCTAGCACAGGAACAGTCTGGATCCTGCATCCCAGAAAAACATGACCCCATGACAGGGACAGGGAGTACCTTTGAACATTTACAGTGAACCCCAGGCTTTGCAACAGAGCAATGACCCACTGAAGGTGCTGTAAAAGAATCTCTGAAGAGGATGCTTGAATAAGTAGGTCATCTAAATACGGAAAGACCTGAATGCCTTTGAGCCTGCAAAAAGCAATCATAGGAGCTAGGCATTTGTTAAATACTCTTGGGGCAGTACAGACGGCAAAGCAGAGCTCTGAAAATGCCAGGAAGCAACAGTGAAATGTAAAAATTTCCTGAAAAGGGAATGAACAGGGATATGGAGGTAAGCATCCTTGAAATCCAGAGAAACCATACAAACCTGATGAAGCAGAAGAAGAAACAAAGTATGCAGGAATAACATTCAAATGGAAGAAACCTTCAGAAATGTATTCAGGTGAGAAAGATCCAGAAGAGGTCTCCAAGTGCCTTCTTTCCTGGAGACCAAAAACATTCTGGAATAAAACCCCTTCCCCTTTGAGCAACTTGAACCTCTTGAATAGTTCTCTGAATCAAAAAACTCTGAAGCACCTCTGGAAAAGAGCTCAACTCGTCTTGATGTAGCTAAGGAATGCCCATAAAGGGGGAAAGAGATTTACAAACTATGAAATATCCATGGCAAATGACAAAAAGGACCTAGGAATCCTGGGTTATGCTTAACTAGACAAAAAGAGACAAAGACAATGAGAGAGAGGAGTGTAGGGAAGATTTGGGTAGTCAGACAACACCTGGTTTATCACAAAAGAAAGGCTTCTGAGCAGGAAGGGTATGTGTATACTTAAGCTGGGGGAATCATCCTACCACCCTTCTTGCTTTTAGTTGGAGGAAGAGACTGCCTTCTAACAAAGGCTGGTTTATTAGGACAGTTTCTATGGAACGCTGGCACAGGGGAAACAAAAATATGTTTCAGGCCGTGTAACTCCTTGCCTTTCTCCTGCAGGGACTTTAATAAATCAGCTGCAGCAGTACCAAACAAACATCTGTTGTCCAGAGGTGACTCCATTAACTTAGCCATAATATAATCAGGCAGAGGTTGAAGCCATAGCGAGGAGTATCTCCTCAACACAGAGCCAGAAGCTGCAGCCCTAGAAGAAGCATCTGCTGCATCACAACTTCATTTAATGGAATAACGAGCTACATGGGAAGAAGCCCCTAACAGAGACAAGGCAGAAGTCTTTCCCTTAGAATCAGGAAGGTCAGAAATAACCTTGCAAACCTGAGAAAGGAGAGCCAAAACATATCTTGTCATGAGTCTGATCATTAACAGCCTGAACGGCTAGGATAGCTGAAGTATAAATCTTTTTCCCCAGCCTTTCCATAGTCCTAATGTCTTTATCAGGAGGAAGAAGTTTGGTAGAAGACAGTAATTTAGAAGGTTTGTCGGACGTCACAAAAACCACCAAAGGGTCAGTAGGTGAACACTTATAAAGGAATTTGACGTCATCAGGCACTTTATAAAACCTGTTTTTTTTAAGAGCAGGGGGCTGAGATGCAGAAGAAAAGGCATCCGATAAAGCAGCCAAAACAGGAGCAACAACAGAGGGTCTAAGAAATTCCATTTGAAGGAGCTCATAACATCTCCTCTGCACTTCAGAAACTTGGGAACAATTCCATTTAAAGAATTCCGTCATCCTGGCAATGATATCCCCAAGGGAAATCTCTTAAAAGGAGATTCAGGACCAGCAGACTGTTCCTCCTCAGAGCCATAATCCAAAAAAGGAATCTAGGTAGAATAGACCAGGGATTCCTCAACAGAATCCTCTTCTTCAAAGGAATCCTGATCCCTAGACCTTTTGAGGGGGAAAAAAGACCAAGGAGGAATGAGGACAGAGACCCCCCCGAGGAGGCTTCAAGACCATAAGAGCACTGAACAAACCATGTGTAAAATTCTGATATTCACTTTGAGGGTCTTTAGGAGGAGAAGAAATATGTTTTGCCTTTTGCTTCTTTTTTAAAGGGGCTTCTACCTTATAAAAAGTAGAAGGCTCCAATGCAAGCCTACATTCAATAATTGTAATCAAGACTTTAAACTGTATCTGCGGAACCCTCTCTAGGCCTTTCAGTGATAATTAACATGGTTCCCCCTGAGCATCCAAAGTGGACATATGCAAGGGCTCAGAGGCCATTTGAGAAGCCAGATCCATGCCAGCCTCCTGTCCTGTCATGGCAGAGGAATTCAACCTAGACACCAGACGATCCTCCAGGCTTACTCCAGCCTCAAGAGAGACGTCCAGTGGGGGAGGCACAGCCGAAGAATCTGACCAGACTTTTTTTTGGCCTTCTTCGAAGATGGCTGATCCTCAGGTCAGGAAGTACCTTCCATAGCATCTTTCGCTAAAAGCTTTATATGCTTGTTTTCAAAATAAATGGCGAGTGATGAAAGATGACTGTACAGTCTTTGGAACAAATGCCTGACAAATAGTATGGAAGGTATGGTCGTGAGAAGCTCCTAAACAAAACAAGCACTGCTCGTGAAGGTCTTTATGGGGAATCTGTCTCCCACACTGGCATTTACCCATTTTGCTTGACATGAAACTTCACAATAATAGAAATGCTGAAAGCAAAAAAGGATAAGTCAAGAAACCTCAACAAGGCACTTATCTGAATGGATTGGTAACCTGCAGCAACTCAGGTGATCAGACCAATGATCAAAGATGATGTTCAAACTGGCAGCAAAGAAGCTCTGAGGATTATACGTCCGGACATCACCTGTATGCCCTACACCTTGCGCGGGGAGCATTCATGTGACATACTGCATATTGATAACCTAAAGGCTTTCGTGTACTGGCCAAACATCAGACCACCCTTGGCAGGGGATCCCTCATGTTAAGAATACAGCAAAAGTGAAATGGAAGGACCATCTGCCTGGGCCTTTGTGATTGGTGCTACCTTGTAGGTCTTTCTCACTTGGTTTTCCTTTGCCTGCTTTTTGACTGAGAGGGAAAGGGCCATCTTTTTAAGCACAGCCTCAGCTCTTGGCCCAAAGTGGAAGTCTTTGTCCAGGGGTGCATCCGGAAGGTTGGACTCGACATTGTCTGGAAGGGGCTGCTCCCTAAGCCAAGCATGTTTTCTAATGACAGAACCAGAAAAGAACAGTTGTGTACACTTATCATAAATGTAGATGTTCAACTGTATTCACTGTTGCAGTCATCACACTTGGGTTATCTGCTTGCAGGCAGCCCTCAGTCAGTCCGAACACCCGAGTCTTGGGATTTCTGCATCGAATGCGGTCGCCTTTTCCATGACGTCAGGTCGTCAGGGGTATAAAACATGCAGCCGACACCATTACATCAGTTTTTCTTGCCCTAGATGTCAGAATCCCCAAAATAGGAAGCAATTACATGGTGTGGATCACCTCCAGTAAAAAGTAAATACCAATGCCATAAGATATGGCCAAAAAAAAGAGGATAGGTAAAAAGTATAGAAAAGTCAGGGGGCTGGAGGGAAAGTAACCAGGACTGCAACAGTGAATACACTCGAACATCTACATTTATGGTAAGTGTACACAACTGTACTATGTTCTTAGTGTTTCACTGTTGCAGTCATCACACTTGGGTTGATTCACAAAGCTGAGGAAGGGTGGAGGCAGTCAAGTATTAGGGCTGGCTAGCAAGCCTTGTAAGACTGCTGTAGCAAATCCAGCTCTGGATTTAGAAAAGATAGGTAAGTTGTAATGCTTGGTGAAGGTGTGTACTGAACTCCAGGTTGCAGCTTCCAGGATGTCCCTGGTAGGGACTCCCCTGAGAAATGCTGTAAAGGTTGAGGTAGCCCTAGTGGAATCGGTTCTGATACCCTATGGGGTAGGTTTTCCATGGTGCTTGTAGCAGAAATTGATGCAGTGCGCTATCCATTTGGAAATGGTTTGCTTTGAAATGGCCTTGCCCTCTGCCTCTGTAGCAAAGCTGACTAGCAGTTGGTCAGAATTTCTGTCAAGCCAGAACCAAGGAGTGCAGGATCCTTTCCCCTTTATTCTGAAGATTAGGAAAAAAGGTTGGTAAATGGATGGATTGGTTTCAAGCCACACTGGATACCACCTTGGGCATAAATGATGGGTTAGTCCTGAGGGAAACCCTGTCCGCATGGAAAATAATGAAGGGTTCCACAGCCATAAGGGCCTGTAACTCGGACACTCTTCTCGCTGAAGTGATGGCTAGAAGTAGGGCTGTTTTCCAGCAGAGGAATTTTAACTCTGATGTAGCAGCAGGCTCAAAAGGGGGAAGTGTGAGCTTCTCTAGTACAAAGTTAAGGTCTCAGGCAGGAGTGGGAGCTCTCCTTGGGGGTGTTAAGATTGTTAGCTCCTCTCAGGAACTGTCTGACCAGAGGGGCAGAGAAGAGGGGTGGCTCAGTATTGTAATGAGCTGAGATGGCAGAGGCATGAAAATTAATGGATGAGAAGGATAGGCCTTTGGGGAGCAGCTCTGCTAGACAATCTAGGATTTGAGGTAAGGTGGGCATGGCTGTGTCCTTTCCCCGAGACTGGCTCCAAGAACAGTATCTTTTCCACTTTTCTGAATAGGATTTCCTAGTAGGGGAGACAGAGGGAATGGAATTCTCTGCATTTGAATCCTCATAGGTGGATAAGGGTATGTCCTGGTAATCAGAGGGGTCAGAGTCATCAGACTCATGGTCTGTAGAATCAGAAGGAAAATTAATTCTTTCTCTTTTAGAGGGGGAAGGCTGGCTTCCCCTAATTAAAGTAATAAGGTCTTCAGCCATTCTAAGCATTTGTTTCTGAGGCATGGGAGCTTGAGACTGCGCTTTGGTCGTCGGTTTCCTAGGTGTAGTGCAAACTCTGGACCTGAGAAGTTTGGTAGTTATATTTAAAAATGAAGTAGTCTGTTTAATACGAACACCGGTAGGCCTGAATACACCCTCAGAAGCCGGTGCCTGCACAGCTGCTCTGGACCCATCCAAGGTAAAGATATCCATAGGTTCCATAGCAGAAGAAGCATCTCGTGGCATACCGGACTCCGAATGGGTCTCAGTAGAGGCCTGCGAATCCACAGAAGTGGGTATCAGGGGCTACGAATGCACCTCACTGAGTAATCGGTAGACAGGCGACTAGCTTAATGGAAGCATCGGCAGTTTTGGATCTATGTTGTCTGTCTCTGTCTTAATCCTTATGTTTTTTTGGAAGATCAGTAGTCGGATGGCTTAACGAAGCCATTTCAGAATACAGAGAACGAGAGCAAAAGAATTTAGCGACAAAGATAGCCCGATGACGAATAGTGCAGGTGTTGAACAAGGCACAAAACCGACAGCGAGGAAAGTCGTGGTCTGGGCCTAAACAAGTGACGCAGTAAGAATGAAAATCTCTGTGAGGTATTTGCTTTCCACAGGCAAGACAATTGTTAACTTTTTCTGACATCGGTTAGATCAAGAAAAAGGGATCCCCAACGGGGTACTTAGCTTTAGAAGACTTCAGGTTTGAAACCTGAAAAATGAAAATTTCAGGCAGCGGCTGACTGGCACTTGCAAACTGCTTTTAATTTGGGCTCCCGTGCGGCAAGAAAAGCTGATGTAATGGCGTCAGCTGTACATTTTATACCCCTGATGACCTGACGTCACGGAAGAGGCAACAGCATCCAACGCAGAAATCCCAAGACTCTGGTATTCGGGCCGACTGAGAGCTACCTGCAGGCAGATAACCCAAGTGTGATGACTGCAACAGTGAAACACAAAGAACATCTGCAGCTCAGATGGAGGCCTCCACAGCATTGTAGTTGCAGTGCAGAGAGTGTTTAGCCACCTGGGAGCTAGAATGGCAAGGTCCAACAGTTTCTTGGAAATGTTCTTGTCCTCCAGGGAAAAAATAAAGAAGTTATGTACTCACCATAATGTTCCATGTGAATTGTTCATCTTGCCTTCATTCTTACAGATGGGTTCGGAGTCGATCCTCGGCTCTGAGTTAACCTACTACAAAGCTTGAGGTCTTCAGACAGCTATAAAATAGTTTGCTGGTATTTGATCATATGAGACTGGCAGTTAACGGCCCTCATGGCTAGGGTAGCAGAAGTATAAACTTTTTTTACCAATCTATCAACAGTCCTCCTTTCTTTGTCAGCAGCTAAAGGATTTTTTGAAAAGCTAGACCTTGCTCCTTTGGGTCCTGGAACGACAACTTCTGGATCAGGATTCTTGATGAGTTATTTATGAGAGTCCAGCACCCTGTAGAACTTGTCTGCTTTTTGAGGGGTTGGAGGAAGAGAATCTGGATTCAAGGAAGAATCTATAAAAACATCCTCTACAACCTCTACAACAGGATGAATAGCCAAAGGTTTGTGTTCTGGGTGGTCAAGATACTCCCTAACCCTCTTTTTTGATTGTGGGTATTCCTAAGACTCCCACTAGAAATGTTCTCCATTGGCATGGAGAGTTTCCCCAAAAGGGATATCTTCAGGAGGTGAAGGTGAAGACTGATTTTCTTCAAAACCTGAATCTTCGAAGGAAGTAAGGAAGGGTCCCTCCTGGTCAGAATCCTTATCAGAATCAGGAGGCTCACAGAAAACTTCAGGGGTAGGATCAGTCTTTCTTTTCCCTGGGGAAGACTCCAAAGGGGGGTTGCCTAGCTATACAGATAAGGTCTTCAGCTAACCTCACCAGGTCTTGCTGATATCACTGTGCATGGGAGCCAGTGAACCCTTCTTACAAGTAGTTTTGGCCTTGGGTCTAGGTACATCCACAATCCTGATGCCAGTTTCTCTGTAAGGATGAGCTGATGTAGGCTGACAATGCAGGGATGTCACCAGCAAAAGATCGATCGTAGGAAGCTGAGGTCTGCTGAGCAACCCTGGACCCGACCGACAGACTAAGAATCAAGGCCTGTGTAGAAGCTGAAGGACTTGAAGGCATGTTGAACTCTGGACATTTCTCGACAGAGGCCTGTCGTAGAAGGGGGCTGCGAAAGCGCCTCACCTTCCTCAGCAATGAGTCTTGGGGGGACTGGAAAATGGGAATGATGGTCATCAAAGGCCCTGAGCTTGGGTCTTTTTTCCTTATCCTTCCTATAGTTAGGGAGCTCAACCTCGGGATGACTGGCGGATGCCACTGGACTATGAGAAGTAGATGGGAAACTAAGATGCCTAACTAAGATCTCGGCCCTACACCCGATAGTCCTAGAGTTGAAACTGCTGCAGACATGGCAATTAGGAATGTCGTGATCAGGGCTTGGACAGGTGACACACAGCGAATAAAAGTCTCAGTGTATGATTTGCTTACCACAGAGGAGACAGTTACTAACCTCATCTGACATGGATTAAAGTAAGAAAGAGAGTTCTCCAAAGGAGTACATAGCTTTCAGATGACTTCTCTGTTGTGCAGGCCAATCGACGTACTGAAATACTGCTTTGGGCTTACTAGAATTCATAAACTCCAATGCCCTGGATCAAATATGTCCACACCCCAACCAGGGGCAATAATATCTTAGACTTGGTAATTACCAACATGAGTGACAGGTGCTCCACACCTGAAGTCAACTCCTCGTTGGTCAGATCCGACCATAAACTAATCACCCTAGATATCCACATCCTACCCCACCCCCCATTAAGGAAACAACTGTAAAAAAAACTTCTCCAAAGCCAACTTCGTACTTCTTAAGGCAGAAGTGGCCAAGTTCGCGACACCCAGGCAGATGGACAATGCAGTTACCACTGCCGAATCTTATACAAACAATCTATAAGCACCTACACGGATGCATGGATCCAAGACGCAGTCCCCTAAAAAAAAATGAAACCAATCTGCTGGTCCCCTGCTATAAACAAACTCTACAACAGAAGGAAGAAACTGTTGCAAAAGACAGTAAAATCCCACGAGTGAAGGAGCTCCCTGGTCAGCCTCAGCAAGAAGCTGAAATCCCTCATAAAATCCTCCAAAGTGAACTATGAAAACAATATTGCCACTGACTCAAAGGACAACCACAAAGCATTTTACAGCTAGGTCAAGAATCTCAATGGCAACTCCCAGACCTGCTCTGAGTTACAGCACAATGGCACAAAAATCATGGAACCAACTGACATCGCCAACATCCTGGCGGATAAGTTCAGTACCAAGTTTACCCTCCCCACCTCTTAAAGGGCCCATATCCATACCGGAAGAATGCAGTGCCTCTGCAATCACAACTGAACAGGTGAAAACTGCACTATCGAAAGCCAAGAATACAGCACCCATGGGACCGGACAATATCCCTGGCTGCATTCTACACAAACTTCAGAATGAACTAGCCCCCCACCTAAGCATCATGTTCAATCATAGCCTCTTGACAGGTTTTGTACCCACTGAATGGCACACGGCAAAAGTTGTACCACTCCACAAAGGGGGCACCACCACAGACCCCGGGAACTATCGCCCTATTAGCTTGATGAGCCTGGTCTGCAAGACCATGGAACTCAAACAAGGATACTGGTAACCTCCAAATGCTGGACCCACTCAGTTCGGGTTTTTGAAGGGCAGATCATGTCTCCTGAACCTGAATGACTTCTTTGAAACAGTCACCAAAGGCATGGACGAGGGTAAGGCAGTTCACACAGCCTATCTCGACCTCGCCAAGGCTTTCAACACCATCCCCCATTCTGGTATCATAGATAAACTCACCAAACTGGGTATAAATCCGTACGTCACACGATGGGTCATCAACTGGCTCACTGACAGAATCCACATTATAAAAACTGCAGACTTCAAATCTGACTCCAAACCTGTGACAAGTGGAGTACCACAGGGTTCAGTCTTGGGTCCTCTCCTGTTTGGGATCTACTTTACTGAAGTACTGGCTAACACAGAGGACCTCTGGCTGACAAACTTCGCAGATGACTGCAAATTGGGTGCCACAGTCGAGTTCCAAAATGACGTGGACATCCTACAAAAGGGCCTCACTGAGACTGATGCCTGGTGTCAGAGCCATGGCCTCAAGCTCAACGCCAAAAAGTGCATTTGTCATCTCCTTTGGTAAAAACCCTGTACCCATGAATTACCACATAGGCGGCAGCCCACTTAATGCCAAAGTGTGATAAGAGACCTTGGGACTCTAGTGGACAGTAGCCTCTCATTTGATAATTGCATCGTCACAGTAGTCAGGAAATCCTTCTACGTGGCACACCTCATCACGAAAGGGATCTCATCCAGGAAAAAAAAAAGGTCATTGTCCCCCTCTACTTGGCTCTCATCAGACCCATTACAGAGTACAGAGGCAGAAGAGTTGGAATGTACCTTACAAGGCATCTGCAACAGCTGGAAAGGCCAAAAAATACCTCACAAAGAGGATTATGGGACTCAAACAGTTACCCTCCATTGACCGCATCAAAAAACTCTGGCTTTACTCTGTAGCATATCGCCTACTCCGAGGTGATCTCTGCCTAACATACAAAGCTATGTCAAACCCAGAGCTGTTGGACATGCTACACCTAAAGAAATCCCAATCCCTCAGAGCCACACGCTCTAGAGACCTAAACCTCATTACCACAATTAACAGAACATGCTGGAGGGATAGATTCCTGTCCCAGAGACTTCCCATAGTCTGGAACAAGCTACCTATCTATGTGTCAAGCAGAGTTCTTCACTAGTACTCTTCAAGAAAAATCTTGATGACTGGATGGGTAAATAGGAAAGTCACCCCAGGAATCACTTTGGTGGCCCTGCTAGACAGGGACGCAGGTAAAGAGCATCCTTGGGTGGCAGAAGCCAGGGAACCTTGCTGGCTAGGCTTGCATAGGCCCTAGGGCCGATAGCCTAGTACCTACCTATGAACATATGGCAAGAAAAGACTGATACAATGGCGTTGCCCGTTTCTCTACATACCCAAATGTACTGACATCAGTTAGGATGTCCGCCAGCCCAAGCAGAAGGGAGGCTTTTACTCTGGTAGTTGGGCCGGCCAAGGCACATGTCAGGAAATCCCACAAGTCAGGACTGCAACAGTGAAACATGAATAACCATTCCGTTAGGTCTCCCTCAAAAACATGGATAAGGGGAAGGTGTGAGGGAAGTTGAGGAAGCATGAAAATGGACAACACAGATGCATAGTTTTGGTGAGTACATAACTTTAAAATCTGATTTTGTCATTTTCATTCATTCCTCAATGAATGGGACAGAGTCCCCAGCTATAACTACCTTGGGCAGCCCTCATGGAAAGATGTTCAGAAGAACCACAGAACCGAATGCTATGTTCCTAGAGATGATATTCAATTTGCAATGAGAAATAAAGGTATTAGCATTAGCCATATAGCAGCTGCACAAATGTTATCAATGGAGGCTCTAGCCTAAAAGGCAGATGATGTAGCCACTGACGTAGCTGAAGGAGCTTTTGGTTGTTTTGGTAAGGTTAGGCCTTTCAAAGAATAAGCAAAGGAAATGCAATCTGTTACCAATTTAGATAATGTTGTTTTTGAAACTGATTTTTCCATCTGGTTATTGCAGAAGGAGAAAAGCCGACAGTTTTTCTGAATTCCTTAGTCTTGGCAAGGTAAAAATGAAGTTGCCTGTGGCTCTAAGAAATGAAGGATATATTCCCTTTTATTGTCAAACTTAGGAAAGAAAACTGGTAAATTAAGCACTTGATCGATGTTGGACTCAGAGGCCTTCTTTGGTAGGAAAGAATAATTTATGCATAGGGTAACTATTTCTTTGTGAAAAATCAAATATGGAGGCTTTGAAGATGGTGTTTGGAGTTCTTATACTAGTCGTCCTGAAGTGTTAGCTATCAAAAAAGACAGTTTTCCAAGATAGAAACTGAAGGTCTATTATAGTAGAAGGCTCAAACGATGGGAGTACCAAAGTCTGCAACAGCAATGTCAGATCCAAAGGTGGAGTGGGATCTCGAAGCAGAGGTCTGAGTAAAAATGTACCTTTCAGGAAGGTCTTACATAACTTGGATGAAGCTAAAAAAGAAGCGTCATCTCCTATGCGGTAGTTGGAGATGGCTGCCAGTTGAACTTTAGTAGTGGAGAAACTAGCCCCGGACTGGAGGTAAGGAAATTTAAAATATCTGGGAGTGGAGCAGAGGACAAGTCTGATGAGCACAAGAAAATCTTTTCCATTTACTCTTATAAATCTTCCTAGTTGAAAGTTTGCGGGACAAGAAAAAAACTTGATGAACTGAGAAGGAAAGCCTGTAATGTCTAGCCATCATTGGAATTAGAGAAACCATGCGATCAGCTTGAGGTCTGTAATATCCAGTAGAATCACCCCTGAGGGGTGTGAGAGGAGTTCTGGAGTGGGATCCACTGTCCAAGGTCTACATACTAGGTGAGACCATAGGAAGGGAAACTACACCTGCAGACACCAGTTTAAGTGGCAATGAGGATTACTTTTCTCATCAAAAAGCATGCTTTCTGAAGAATCTTGGGTATTAGAGGTAGGGGAGGATATGCATAAAGAAGATCGCAGGGCCAAACACGAACTAAAGCATTTCTCACAGACTGCCCCTGAGAGGGGTTTAGGGCAAAAAAAAAAACTTGCTGCATTTGTTGTTGAGGGAAGAGGTGAATAGGTTGCAGCATGGTTGACCCCATTTGTGGAAAATCATATTTGCCACTGACTGACAGAGACTGCTCATGAGGTGTCAGGATGGTCCTGCTGAGCTTGTCAGCTAATATGTTGGACTTCTCTGGTATGTGCATTGCTACCAGAAAGCAGTTGGAGGAAATTGCCCATTGCCAAACCCTCATTGCTTTTCACCACAGGGGATAGGATCTGGTTCCCTCTGTTTGTTGATATACCAGGCTATTCACAATATTGTCCATCGGAACAGCAATAGTTACTAGTGGAAGAGAGCTCTGAAGGGCCTGCATTGCTCTCATCTCTATTTATATGCAATTTGTTCTCTTCTTGGGACCACGTGCCTTGAACTGTCCATTCCAAGTAAAGCCCCCCACCCCACGCCAGCTGAGAGGCCTCTGTGGTCAACACAGCATTCGGGAAAGAAAAGATAAATGGGTGCCCTTAACTAATCTCTTCAGAGTGTATCTACCACAATAGGGATTTTCTGCAAACTTGAGATAATTATATTGGATGTCGTAAAGATGGTCGAAGAAAAGACCACTGCACTGCTAGAGTCCATCGAAGAATTCTCATCTGGAGACAAGCAGTAGGTATTAAAAGTTATTGCAGCAATCATTGACCCTAGGGCTTTGAGTACAATTCTTGCTAGGGGAGAAGGATTAGAAAGAACCTGACTGACATGCGATTTCAAAGTAAGAATTCTGTTTTGAGGCAGAAGAGTTGGACAATTTAAACTCCAAGACTTGAAATGGTTGAAGTTGTGACTTTACCAGATTTATCATAATTCCCAGAGATTAAGATAAATGTAATAGGTAATCTCTGGCCCTTTCCAGAAAATGCCTGGTTGATGCTGTAAGAAGCCAGTCATCTAAATAAGGAAGCACACTGAATCCAAGCAGTCTTAGGTGAGCCATTACCACTACCATGTATTTGAACACCCTGAGGGCTGTAATGAGACCAAAGGGCAGAGCTCTGAACTGGTAATGACTGGCTCCCAGATGGAAGCGTAAATATCTTCAAAAGCAACTGTTCATTTTGATGTGACAGTATGTGTCTTGAAGATCTGGAGAGCACATCCAGTCATACTTCTAAAGGAGAGATAGAAAGGACTGAACTGTGACCATCCGGAATTTGGAATTCTTTTGCAAACAAGTTCAGATAACAGATCCAGAATGGGTCTCTGGTCCCCTGTTTTCTTTGGCAGTAAAAAAAAAACCTTTGAGTAAATTCTGCATCCTCTTTGGTCTGGGGGGACCTCTTGGATGACTCTTGTCCAGTAGCTTTTGAATCCCTAGAGCTGCTAACTCCCTTGGACTGGGTGTAACATCTGGGAGGCATTTTCTTTTCCTTTGGGGAGCTTGAAGAAAGGGAATGAAATATCCTTTAGATCTGATCCTTATAACCTACAAATCTTTTGTGATGGCTATCCAGGCTTTTGGGTGCAAGGACAAACACTCTCCAACTACCTCCAGACAGGGACAGTTGGGCAACCTTTCAGGAGACCTGAAAGGATCTGCCAGAGAAAGAATCGAGACCCTTGATTCTGTGGGCCCCCTCTGCCTTGTGGGTGGCATCTCCTGTTGTAGTTATCTCCCCCTCTGCCTCTGGGGCAAAATTCTCTGCATGACTCTTGGAAAGGTCCTTGAGATTTTTGGAACCACATCTTTTTACCACCCCATTTATTCCTGAAAAAAGGTCTCTGTGGGGTAGAAGAGCATATTTCCATGGCAGATAATATCCTTCTGTCCTTCTCGCTGTGAAAGAATTTGTCCAACTGTTGGCCTAAACAAGGAAGATCCATCAAAGGCAGCTTTGATGAATGATGCCTTAAAGGGCTTCACGAAATTGCACAACTGCATCTAGGCATGTCTCCTAATGGCTATGCCTGAACCGGCAGCCCGTAAGGAACCTTCATCTATGTGCAAGAGTAACCTCATGGAAATATTAGTAATGGATTGTAGGGTGGCCAGTTGTGGGAAGGAGTTAAGGAAGACCAACCACCCACCTTTCTGGCGTAGGATCTCTAAGATGTTTCCAAATGAGACATCCTTAAATAGAGATCTGGGGGACCTTCCCCCTGCATCAAAATCAGTGTCTTCTGTGAAGAATCAAAGTGCTTCCTCTTGCATAACCTTTTCTGAAGGACCTCATGAGTGGGATGTTCCAGGGAGTTGTCGCAAGAAAAAAGAAGTTATGTACTTACCATAACATTCCATGTTTGTAGTTCCTCTCGCCTACATTCTTGTTGGATGGGTACGGAGCAGATTCTCGGCTCAGACTCGCACGATACTAAAGCTCGAGAGCTTTTACTGGCTCGAGGCTAACCCCTATCCCATGGTGCCTCACGGCAATTCCCCAGATCTTGTTTGCAAGAAAGTAACTACGTACATAATAGTAAGCAAACTATCAATAACTATGCACATACAGAATACTATGTATTACTATCCATGCCAAGTGGACGGACAACTACAACCAGGTCAGACAGCATAATGGATAGTTCACCTGTTCCTCCAGGATACAGGAAGGGGGAAGGAGGGTGGGATGCAAAAATGTAGGCGAGATTGACTACAAACATGGAATGTTATGGTAAATACATAACATCTTTATGTTATGTAGTCATATCTCGCTGTAATTCTTGCTGGATGGGACAGCGTCCCTAGCACCTTTATCCCGGGTGGCTCAAGCAAAGAGACTTTTCAACACAGTGGACCCAAAGGATGACCTGTCCGGGGAGGCCAAATCCAATTTGTAATGAGTGACAAAAGTATGAGGTCTTGCCTAAGTAGCTGTTGCACAAATGGTATCAATTGGGAGTTTTGATCTAAATGCACATGAAGTAGATACCGCTCTAGTTGAATGGCCTTTTACTTTAGCAGGTAATTGTTTGCCAGCAGTTTTGTAAGCGAATGAGATGCAGTCTGAAAGCCATTTAGACAAAGTGACCTTAGAGATGGGCAAGCCTTTGTTTTTGTCTGAGAAGGATACAAACAATTGCTCCTATTTTCTAAAATCTTTAGTCCTGTGCAGATAAAATCTGAGAATTCTGTGGACATTTAATTGGTGTAGTCTGTATTCTGATTTGTTACTATGATTTGGGAAGAAAACTGGTAATTCGATAGTTGTGTTGTGATTATGTTCTGAACATACCTTAGGAAGAAAGGAAGGATTAGTTCCGAGGGAGATTCTATCCTTGTGGAAAACAATATAAGGAGGACAAATGGTGAGGGCTTGCAATTCCGAAACTCTCCTAGCAGATGTTATAGCAACTAACAACAATGTCTTCCAAGACAACAATTTCAAATCAGATGAAGAAGATGGTTCAAATGGTGGAGAAATTAAAGATGTGAGAACTAAGTTCAGGTCCCAGGGCTCCGCTGGTAGCCTGATTGGAGGTCTGAGTAGGAGGACTCCTTTCAAAAAGGTTTTGCATAAACAGTGGGACATGACTGGATTTCCCATGTAGCCAAAATGATAATTAGAGATGGCAGCTAACTGAACTCAAATGGTAGCAGCTGCAGCTCCTCCTTGAAAAATGGATGCCAGAAAGGACAGGATAGACTATAGGAGCTGAGTAGGGATCTATGCCTTGGTTTGCTGCCCAAATGGAGAACCTTTTCCATTTACTGGAATATAATTTCCTGCTGGAAGGTTTGTGTGAAGAAATCAGGATGTGCTTGACTGTAGGGGAAAGGGAAATACATCTGGCTATTCCTGGAACTGGAGCAGCCATGCTGTCAATTTCAGGGTTTGGATGGAAGGATGGAACTGTCCTGACTGATGAATCAGGAGGTCTGGAGATGGTTCCAGAATCCATGGTTCCTCCAAGAGATAGCGCCACAGGAAGGGGAACCAGACTTGGCGAGGCCAGTAAGGAGCAAGGAGGATCTGGATACTCCAACAGTTTTGCTTTCTGAATCACTTTTGGTATGAGAGGAAAGGGTGGAAAAGCATAAAGGAGTCCCGGAGGCCAATTGTGGACCAGAGCATCCCTGGGTGACATCCCCGGATGGGGAATGAGGGCAAAGTAGTTGTTGCATTTGGTGTTCGTGTACGTGACGAATAGGTCACAGCAAGGCTGGCCCCATTTGCGGAAAACCTCTTCTGCAACCTTTGTATTCAGGGACCACTCGTGAGGCGTTAGAATTGCTCGACTCAGTTTGTCTGCTATCACATTGGACTTCCTTGGAATGTGCGTTGCTACCAGAAAGCGTCGAGTGCCCATCACCCATTTCCCTACTCTTAGAGCCTCTTGACAAAGTGGGCAAGATATGGTTCCCCTTTGCTTGTTTATGTACCACACTACAGTCATGTTGTCTGACTGAATCGCAATTGTCCTGGTGGGAAGAGAACTGTGAAGTGCTTGCAATGCATATAACACTGCTCTCATCTCCAAAACATTTATGTGCAAGAGGTTCTCATGATCCTGCCAGATAGCTTGGACCATCATTCCCAGATAATGCCCACCCACCCTATCTGGGAAGTGTCCGTGGTCAAGACTGCATTTTGTTGAGGGGGAGCAAATGAGTGGCTCGTACGTAACCACCATGTTAGATCCTTCTTGCAGGAGTTTGTGATGAGTATTTGGTGAGACAAGGTGAGATCCTGCACTGACCACTGAGCAAATAGTAGCAACTGAAGTACTCTCATGTGCAGATGGGCTAGGGGAACTAAGAGAATGGTGGAAGCCATAGTCCCTAGAATCTGAAGGACTATCCTGGCCTGTACTTTGTCTTTCTTCAGCAAGAATCTGACTTGGTTGCGCAACGATTCTATCCCTTCTGGTGTCAGTTTTGCTGTCATGGTGGTTGAGTCTATGTCTGAGCCTAAGAAGACAATGTGCTGTGATGGAGATAAGGCTGATTTTTTTTAGATTTACTGTATGCCTAATCTGGAGCACAAGGCTAGAGTCTCGTCCCTGGTTCTGATTAGTTGGTGCTGGTGGTAGCAGTGAAGAGCCAGTCGTCTAGGTATGGAAACACTTGGAATCCTTGACGTCTCAGGTGAGCCGTTACCATTGCCATGCATTTGGTGAACACTCTGGGGCCTGTAGCGAGGCCAAAGGGCAGTGTTCAAAATTGAAAATGACCAGCTCCCAGCCGAAAGCGTAGATGTCTTCTGGAGCACCTGTCCATTTTGATATGGTAGTACGCGTCCTGAAGATCTATTGAGCACATCCAATTGTCTTTCCCGATAAAGGGAAATATTGACTGCAGAGTGATCATACGGAACTTCGATTTCTTCACAGACTTGTTGAGTTTGCGGACATCTAGAATTGATCTCCAGTCCCCTGTCTTTTTTGGAACTAAAAAGAATCGTGAGTAAGTTCCGGATCCTATTTGCTCTGTGGGGATTTCTTGGATGACTCTTTTTTGAAGTAACAAGATGACCTCTGATGTTGCACGGTCTAATTGAATGGATGGCACATCTGGTAGAGACCAGTTTACTGGGAGATCGGAAAGAAAGGGAATAAGGTAACCTCTGGAAATGATGGTTTGTACCCAACGATCTTGGGAAATTTGTAGCTAGGCGCTTGGGTACTGTGAATGACGACCATCAACTGCCTCCAGAAACAGTCGGGCAACCCCTCAGGAGCGATGGAAGGGACGATCAGAAAAAGCATCTCTATTTCCTTGATGTTGCAGACCTCCTCTGCCGCAAGCGTGGTGTCTTCCACTATATCCTCCCCCTCTGCCCCTAGGGGAGGGTTGACCTTGTGCCTGAGAGAAACCTTTTTGGGATTTACAGAACCACATTTTCCCTCCTGTTTGACCCTTGGGATAGGGTCTACAAGGAAGAGAGAAATGGACTCCTACAGCAGATAAGGTTTTCCCTTCTTGCTCGCACCTGGTCAAGGTCTCTTTTACCTGCAGTCCAAAAAGAGTTGAATCATAGGTTCATACTAGGCTATTTTCCCTAGGGCATTTATAAGCCTAGCCAGAGTGTGTTTGGCTTTCGTCACCCATTTTAAATTAATTTTGCTATGCCCTTTTTCGAGGTTAGTTATACTGTGCCTCTGTCTAACAGTGACACAGAAGTGATACCCGGGGTAAACCTACGATCTCCCATCCACTCATCAAGATTCCTCTTGAAGAGAGCGTCAATGAGGGACTCTGCCTAACCTGGACTGGGATTTTATTCCAGAGTGAAGGGAGCCTCTGGGTTATGAATCTGTCCCTCCAGCATGTCCTATTTATTTTAGTGCTGGGGTTCAAGTCTCTCGAGCGCGTAGCTCGATGGGATATGGATTTTCTGAGGTGCAGCATGTCCATCATCAAAGGTGATGTTGGTAAAGGAAGACAAAGGATTTCGTAAAGTTGCATAGACGCATCTAGGAATGTCTCTCAAGAGAAATTCCTGCTGCGGCTGCCCTGCTTGCTCCATCAGCTGCATAGGATATCAGCCTCATGGAGAAGTTAGCTATAGATGTAAAGGTGGAGATCTGTGCAGATACCTTGTCCGTGGATCCTAAAGCTACTGAACCCTGAAGGGTACCGCCCAACTCCTTCACGAGATCCCTCTGAAGTCTAGTAAAATGGGACAGGTAATTCGGCGATCATAAGGTGAATGCCACTGAAGAGACTGTAAGCTTTCCATACCTATCCATTGTCTTGGACTCTATTAGGAGGATGGATATTTGAAGATGTCTCAGACAACTCCTTTTTTGTGGCCACTGCTACCACCATAGCATCCACAGGAACTCCCTTAGAAAGAAATGATTTGTCTTCCAGAACGGTCATAAATTTGTTTGGCCTCCACGGGACAGGCTCTACTGTGTCTGGGGAGGTCCAAGCTTTCCGGGATATGACCCCCAAGAGTTGGTCATAAGGCGGTGTCATCCAGAAGGTGGAAGGTCGGGAATCAAAGGCCTCAAGGTACACCGATTCATCCTCAGTAGGGTTAGAGGTCTTCCAATCACCCCTCTAAGGATTTCAAGGATGTCTGCAAAAGAGGCATCCTCAGAGGGAGATCTTGTGGACCCTTCTGATTCATCAAAATCAGTGTCTGATGTGACAGACTCAGGTGAGCCAATGTGCTTCCTCTTACAAAGTCTCTTTCGAGGGTGCTGTCCAGTGGGATAATCTGGAGAGGTCTCAAAAGAGGGGACACCTCCAATGGGGGCTCCTTGAGTCTCTGGGTCCCTACGCTGAAGGGGGAGGCGGGGGAGAAGAGGTTGCTGCCGGCTGCTGGTGGGACATCAGGTTCAAAGGCAGGGCTTTTGTACTGGGCAAAGCTTTCTTTATTGCTTTGAAGGCCTTTCCACCCTGCTCTGAAGACAACCTCCGCTCCGAGAAAACTGAAGGTCGGCTCCGAGCAGGAGGGACAGGTTCCGAAGCAGATGTGAGAACCAAGCTCAGTCGAGCCGAAGCACCAAGAGGGAGGGTGGGTTCTGAAGAAAAACTGGGGTGACTGTCCCTGTCGGAGTCGACTCGAGAATGTCAGCTTCCAGACCCCTCGGCTCCAGACTGAGCCGATGAGGATACAGTTATCGGTTCCAAGGATGCATGAAGAATTCTCGGAACCAAAGGATCCAACAGAAAAGGACCCGAAGTGTTCGACTCAGAGAGTGAAACAGTCGGAGGAGGAGCAGTAGTCTGAAGATGGGATAGCTCCGAAGCCTTTGGGTCGGGAAGAGCTAACTTTTTAGCCAGAGCCAGGTCACAGAGGAGTCTCTTCACCACTCACTCGATATCCTCATCCGAAAGTGTCCTGGAGGAATGAGTGGAGACAGAAGATCTCCTCCTTTCTAAAATAGGAGATCTCAAAGTTGGTGATATAGGGTCCAAAACAGGTGAGTGTCTCGATACCGAAGGTTGCCTCGGCACTGAAGAAACAGATGGCACCGAGACAGAAGAAGCGGAATCGGAGCCAGAACTCCTCGGCTCCGTTGCTTTAGACTTCTTTGACGGCTCTGAAGCTGGAACCGATGGAGATTTTCTCTTCAAAGTTTTGGGAACTGTCTCACCAAGTTCCAGCTGTTCCTGGAAGGAACTAGTCATAAGACCCCGTCAATCAATTTTCTTTTTCTCTCATTAAGAACCCTAGTACTAAAGGCATGACAAAGTACAGGGTTCTTGTAAATGAGCCTCTCCCAGACAGTACACACAGCTGGTGTGACTGTCAGTCAACGACATTTTCTGAGAACACATCTCATTTCTTGAACCCAGAAGGGCGGTGTTCCTTATGTTCTCTGACTTTGGACATATTGCTGAGAAAAACAAAGCTAACAATAACAATAATAACAAGGCAAGCTATGAAGAGAAGAAAGATTTTTTTTTTTTTTTGGAAGAAGAACTAGCACTCAAGAGAGGAAAGGCCCTCTAATTTAAACGGCCAACTTCGGTCCTCACGAGCTGTACAATCCTAAAAAAGTGGGACAGGGGATCAAGCACTCACTACAAACACACAGGTAAAAGGTAACAATTATCTAACTAGAATAATGAAGATAACTAGACAAAAATATCACAGATTTATGAAAAAATCTTCTACTTAGCCAACGAGCCAGTAAGGAGACAACCTCAAAGCTTTTGTGTCAAACGAGATCTGGGAAATTGCCATGAGGCACCATGGGATAGGGGTTAGCCTCGAGCCAGTAAAAGCTCTCGAGCTTTAGTATCGGCCGAGTCAGAGCCGGGAATCGGCTCCGAACCCATCCAGCAAGAATTACGGCAAGATAGGACTATGTAACATCAAAGAGTCCCTTGGCGGAAACTGCTTGGAAGCTCATCTGGGATGGCTGCCCCTGAGGTGTAGTATTAGAAGACTCAGACACAGGATCTTAAGAGGGAATGGGACATGTATCCGAAGGACAAGAGTTGAAACTACTTTGGGATACGAGAAGACCCTCTACACCACCTTGAAGGTAGAGGGACCAGGAGGAGCAGAGGAAAATCCCACCAGAGCAGAGACTCTCAAAGCAGACAATCCCCAAGGCCTCCCCAACTCTCCACTCTGAGGGAGGAGTCGGAGCAAAGCTATCCAACGCTGAAGCTCTGACAGGTTAGTGGCAGCTTTGAAAACTTCGGAGTCAAAGTCAACCCCTCAAATCTGATGCTGATGCTCTGGCTCTGAGAACCATCATGTTTCAACAGACTTGGAGGTGATTGGATCAGGAAGTCACCGGAGTGGAAGATGAAATAACCTTCGGATCCAATGGTTCAACTCTTGGGGATCTTTGATCCAAGGGCTCCAAAACGGCAGGTCGGATCAAAGAAGGAGCACTTACAGACTGGAAAGAAGATTGAAGGCTCACAGATCCGATGGGAGACTAAGCCAACAGGACCCCATCTGGATCTGTGTTCTGAGGAATTTTCTCATCATCCTATTCACTTTTGACTCAGAAAGACTTTGAGAAAACCTAACAGAAGAGGAAGTGGAAGGTGGCCTGGCCAACTTTTTGGGAATCTCTTGCAAAAAAGGAGACCTCAATCTCGGGGATACTGGCTCTGAAGAAAATCATGGGAGCATGGTGCCAAGGAGATTTGACTGTAGTTGGTGCTTGGAAAATCTGCTTAGGAGGCTCTGAAGATGTTGCAGATAAGGGAGACTGAGCAAGTGAGCATTTATGGTGCTCCCTGGGCTCCTTCAATTTTTGAGAGTGGGTTTTATCTCCCTGAAGGAGAAGTACCTCCAGAAGATGCTGAGGCCAGAAGGAGGCCTTTTAAAATTAACTTGTTTCTTCTATCGCTTATCGCTCTAGCATGGAGCAGAAGGTTCCAGACGTGCTGGGTCCAAACAATGTAAGCACTCCATGTGGGCATCAGAACTGGGGTGTTTATGCCTACAGAAAATGCACTTTTTGAAACCAAAAGGTTTTATCAGCCATAAAACAGGCTAGCAAAATGTCTACGTAGAAAAAAATATATATATTTCCCCCTATACAGGAAAGAAGGGAGAAGAGAAAAAAAGAGCTAACTACCAATAATAGTAGCAGAAAAATTGCCTTCAGGTAAAGAGAAGGAAATGGACTATGAACAATGTTAGTAAAAGTTTACCATAAAACTTGGTAAGGAAAGATTTTTTTTAAGGCTAAGGGCGACAATCTTATTATATAAAAAGGAAAATATATATGGACAAAATATAACTATCCACTCACTACAACCTACAAGGAGCTCAAGCAATAGCAATCCCAGCCAATCCTGAAGAGCAGCAAACAAGATCTGAGGTAATACAGTGATCAGGGGCATTATGAGTAAGGGAGTAGCTCGAGAGTAGGATATTAGAATCTAAAGAAAGTGGCCGAGCCGGACCCGAGGATCGGATACAAACCCATTCGTTGAGTAATGAATGAAAATGATAACATCAGAACAAGATCTTTGTCCTTGGGAAAATGTAAAATCTCAGCATTAACATCATTTGACAAGTTTTGAGGACATAACCAAATGAATCTTCCAATAACTAACCCGTGGTTGCTGCTCCGGATACAGCATCAGCAAAGTCTTAAGAGCGCTTTAAGGAGTGTTTGGTTACCTGAGAAGCAACTTGCTCAATTTGTTAAAGAAGCCAGTGAAGATTTCAGCATCTGAGCCTGGCTGTTTAACATTCTGAAAGACAATGTAGCAGAAAAATGCACTTTCTTCTCAAAAATGTCAAAAGCTTTCCGACCCTTGTCTGAGGGAACCGGTTTAGCATTTGCAATATATTTAGCAATAGGAGGCTTAGATAAGAGAGAAGACTTGGGATTAAAATACAAGTATATGTTTGTCTGATGTAGTTTAACCTATTTAACTTTGGGGCAGAAGGTTCGTTATCAGGCATACTGCAAGCTGTTAAGAAAACATCCTGTAAGGCAGACATAACACACAGGAGGAACAGCTGTTGGCTGTAGAAAAGCCATTTGCAACCATTACAATACTTTTGCTGGGAGACGGGGATTTCACTCTGTTCCTACTGAACTGTACTGGAGAGAAATCACAGGAAATATTTTCCTCAATCAGAATCTTTAGCTTGAGGAGTATCACCTGAAGAAAAATACTACAGATCCTCTTCTTACTTTTCTGACTGAGAAAGAGAATGTCAGACTCTTGAGGGAAATTTTATTTCTCTTCCAGTGAGAAGGTAGTGAGGAAACAGAATTTAACATAGTAAAAGTAGAAAGTAATCCCTAAAGAAATCTTTCCTGTCCATAGTTTAAGATACAAGAGATGATATATTTTGCGGTTTCTGCTTTTTCTACCTGAAAGATTCATTGAAAAAAGACAGCACTAACTCAACAGGCATGTACCTTACTATGGTTAAGCAGCATACCTTCACCCGTTTCCTCTCCTGAGACCAAGAGTAGTTCCTTCTTGCTTGGTAAGAACATCTTTACAGCCACATAGGAAATGCCCTTCTCCTAGTCCTCAGTTGCTTACTGTAGAGCTACACCACAGGGATCAGGAGCCATTGATGATAGGTCTAAGGTACCAGGTTTGGCCACAGCAGAGTCAGTCAACCATCAGTGGCTAAGACAGTGATAGAGCTGACCTGACATCTGAAGACTCTCTAGTGATTTTCCTATTCTTATGGACAGAAAAAGAAAAAAAAACAGAGACAACTTTTCCATTATCAATCCATGAAAGAAGCCTGAAAGTTGGGCAGCGAAACTTGGGTGAGTCGGTGAAACCTCTGACAGAAAATTAAGTAGACCGAGGTAAAATTAAGTTATGTACCTACCATAACGTTCCATGTTAGTTGTCTTCTCTCACCTTCTTTCTTGCTGGATGGGTTCGGAGCCGATCCTCGGCTCCGACTCGGCCACTTACTAAAGCTAGAGGGCTAATTTTACTGGCTCGAGGCAACCCTATATCCCATGATGCAAGGCGATGACTACTCAGATCTCGTTTGGTAGCTAAGGAAAATTATGCAATATATTCCTCCAACTGGAGAGGAAGAGGTAATAATAATAATCCCCTGAAAAAGACCAACCTGATCTAGTGACACTAGTAAGCTGATCTGCTGGAAAAATTGGATCAAGACTCTTAAAGGAAGAGGAACAATCTTCTCGGTCTGACCAGGCTAGGGGGATGGTGGGTGGGACACGCAAGAAAGAAGGCAAGAGAAGACAACTAACATGGAACGTTATGGTAGGTACATAACTTCTCAATGTTAAGTTGTCAATCTCGCCTTCATTCTTGCTGGATGGGGCCGCGTCCCTAGCACCTCTATCCTGGGTGGCTCAATGGAACAGACTCTTGAGAACGGTGGAACCAAAATTTGCTCCGTCTCTGGAGGCGAAGTCTAATTTGTAATGCGAAACAAAGGTATGAGGAGAGGCCCATGTGGCTGCTGCACAAATAGTGTCTATTGGAAGTCTAGCCTGAAAAGCTGTAGATGTAGCTAGTGCGCTGGTAGAATGGGCTTTTGGCCTAGAAATCAACTCTTAACCTCTGAGCTGATAAATGCATGTAATCACAGAAGACAGCCATCTAGATAGGGTTACCTTGGATACTGGAAGGCATTTCCTGTTCTCTGCATAGGATAAAAACAGTTGATCAGATTTCCTAAAATGTTTGGTTCTGTCCAGATATCTGAGTTGGCGGTGAACATCGAGATAATGTAGTTTTTGTTCTGATCTATTACAATAATTTGGGAAAAAAACTGGAAGATCAATATATTGATTTAAGTTAGTCTGCGATGCCACTTTGGGTAAGAAAGATGGATTAGTCCTTAGAGAAACTCTGTCTTTGTGGAAGATTAAGTAGGGAGGACAAATGCAGAGGGCATGAAGCTCAGATACTCTCCTGGCAGAAGTAATAGCGACTAGAAAGAGTGTCTTCCAAGAAAGAAATTTCAATGAACAGGTAGCCGCAGGTTCGAAAGGGGGAAGAATCAAGGATGTTAAAATTAAATTTAGATCCCACTGTGGTGGGGGGTCTCTAATCGGAGGTTTAAGTAAAAATATACCTCTAAGGAATGCCTTGCAAAGTTTATGTGACATGATGTTGTGGTCCAACAAGCCGATATGAAAATTGGAAATGGCTGCCAGCTGAACTTTTACTGTGGAGGAAGAAGATCCTGAATGAAAAATCTCGGCTAGGAAGTCCAAGACCGAATGAATCGGAGCAGTAAAGGGATCTATGTTCCTAGCTTTTGCCCAGAAGGAGAAACGTTGCCATTTACTGGTGTAAATCCTTCTGGTGGAAGATTTAAGGGAAGCTACTATGATATCCTGGACGGGATTAGAAATCATAGGAAGCCTGGCTAGGGATGGAAGTGGAGCAACCAAGCAGTGAGGTTGAGGGAAGGTATGGATTGGTGCAGCTGCCCCGACTGGTGGGTCAGAAGATCTGGAACCGGGTCCAGATGCCATGGCTGTACCAAAAAATAACGATGTAGGAATGGAAACCATATCTGTCGAGGCCAATAAGGGGCAATGAGAATCATCTTGGCTCTCAAGGCGGTTGCTTTCTGAATTACGTGGTATTAGAGGGAAAGGAGGAAAGGCATAGAGAAGTCCCCGGGGCCAATCTTGGATTAGAGCGTCTCTGGGGGGATGGCCTGGAAGGGGGAGGAGAGAGAAGTCGGGGCATTTGCTGTTTTGAGGGGTAGCAAAAAGATCGCAGCAAGGAAGGCCCCACTTCTGAAAAATCTCTTCCATCACAGATTGCTTGAGAGACCACTTGTGAGGCATGAGAATAGCTCTGCTCAACCTGTCCGCTATGATGTTGGATTTCCCGGGGATATGCGTTGCTATCAGAAACCGCTGAGAAGAGATTGCCCACTGCCAAAGTCTGAGTGCCTCTCGACACAGTGGATAGGACTTGGTTCCGCCCTGCTTGTTGATATACCACACTACGGACATATTTTCCGTTTGGACTGCAATAGTTCCCAGAGGAAGAGAGTCGTGGAGGGCTTGCAACGTTAAAAGCACTGCTCTCATCTCCAGGACATTTATTTGCAGGTGGCATTCGAAAGGTTGCCAAGTGCCATGGACCATCCTGCCCTGATAATGCCCCCCCACCCGATCAGGGAGGCGCCCGATGTAACCGTGGCGACTGGGGCGGGAGGAACAAAGGGTCTGCCCTGATGGACTTGAGGGGGCAATATCCACCAGGTCAGATGCCTTTTGCAAATTGGAGTTATTATGATCCTGTGATGCATGGGAAGTCGTTGAAAGGACCATTGGGCGAACAGCATCCATTGTAGGAGACGCATGTAAAAGCGGGCAAGGGGAAGAAGTGTTATGGCGGCCGCCATAAGACCCAATACTTTCAGAGTAAATCTGGCCTGAATTTTGTCGCTGTGAAGAATCGCATGGATGTGGTTTTGAATATCCAAGATCCTTTGGTCTGTTAACTTTGCTGAAAGTTGTACGGTGTCCAATTTGGCGCCTATAAAGGTAATAGATTGACAGGGCGACAAGGCAGATTTTTCGTAATTTATAGAAATCCCTAGCCCTCTGCAAATGTGAATGGTGTAATCTCTGGCTTGGCGAAGTTGATGCCTGGTGGTGGCAGTGAGGAGCCAGTCGTCTAGATATGGAAACACCTGGAATCCTTGACGTCTCAGGTGAGCCGTAACCGCTGCCATACATTTGGTGAACACTCTGGGGGCTGTAGTGAGTCCAAATGGCAGGGCTCTGAATTGGAAGTGACTGGCCCCCAGCCGAAAGCGGAGAAACCTTCTGGAGCGCATGTGAATTTTTATGTGATGGTACGCATCCTGAAGGTCCACCGAGCACATCCAATTGTCCTTGCCCAGAAAGGGTAGAATGGACTGAAGCGTGACCATCCGGAATCTTGTTTTCTTTACAAACTTGCTTAGTTTGCTGAGATCTAATATTGGTCTCCAGTCCCGTCTATTTTGGTACTAAAAAGAACCTTGAGTAGATTCCGGATCCTATTTGGTCTGCTGGGACTGGCTGAATGGCTCTTTTTGCTAGCAGTTTTGATATCTCTGGTACTGCTAGTTCCCTTAGACCGGGTGGAACGTCTGGAAGGGTTCCCTTTTGCTGAACTGGCGTTTGAATAAAGGGAATTTTGTAACCTTCGGATATAATCACCTGTACCCATTTGTCTTGAGAAAGGGAAAGCCAGGCTTTTGGGTACAGCGATAATCTTCCCCCGACTGCCTCCGAAGGTGGACAATCGGGCAACATCTCAGGGATGCTGGAAGGGTTTGTCAGAGAGAGGCTCCCTGCTACCCTGATTCTGTGGACCCTCTCTGCCCCTAGGGCGGCGTCTGTTGTTGTTACCCCCTCTGCCTCTGGGGGTAAACTGACCTCGTGCGTCAGGCGTGACTCCTTGAGATTTGCGGAACCACATTTTCCCTCCCTTCTGACCTTTTGGGTAAGGTCTTGAAGGGGTGGAGAAACGGACTCCTACGGCAGAAAGAGTCTTGCCATCTTGTTCGCATCTAGTCAAGGTGTCTTTCACTTGAGGTCTGAACAAGGTCGAACCATCAAAAGGAGAGTTTGTGAAGGACTCCTTGAAGGGGTCTGCAAAATTACAAAGCCGCATCCAGGATTGACGCCTTAAAGCCACTCCTGTGCCTGCGGCCTTAATCGCACCATCGGCTGCATATGAAATGAGCCGCATGGAGGAGTTAACAATGGAGTTTAGGATTCCTAGCTGTGAGTTAATTTTATCCTGGGACCCAGCAGCTGACGGATCCTGTAAAACTTCTCCCAACTCTTTAAGAACATCTCTTTGAAGGCGGGTGAAGTGTCACAAGTAGTTCAGCGACCGCATGGCAAAGGTCGCTGAAGAAAAAATCCACTTGCCGTACCTATCCATAGTCCTGTAATCCTTGTTAGGAGATTGGACAGGTACTGAAGGATCAGCTAGTTCCTTCTTGGTGGCTGCAGCCACCACCATGGCATCAACCGGGACACCTTTTGTCAAATATTGCCTATCAGGTGGGGCCGTGATGAATTTAGAAGGCCTCCGAGGAATGGGTTCCACCGAATCCGGGGCCATCCACGCCTTCCGAGCCACCACGTCCATAACAGAGTCGAAAGGCGGAGACACCCAGGAGGTGGAGGGTCGAGACCCGAACACCTCCAGGTATACAGACTCGTCCTCGGAAGGATTAAGGGAAGGCCTGTTCCCCCTTCTGCTTAAGGAGTTCAAGGATGTCTGAGAAAGAGACATCCTCAGAGGGGGACCTTTGGGATCCCTCCGACTCATCCAAGTCAGTATCGGCTGTAACACACTCGGGGGAGTCTAGATATTTCCTCTTACATGTCCTCTTACGCAGAGGTTCACCTGACGGGTCAGGAGAAGCCTCGGAAGAGGAAGATATTCCCAGTGGGGAAACCTGAGGCATTGGATCTCTGGGTCCGGGAGCAAGAGAGTGGGAAGAGACGTCAGTAGGCACTGTAGTGGGAGGAGCTCATGGAACTGACCGTTGACTATGCCCTGGGGCTAGTACACTCCTCATCACCTCGAAGGCTCCCCTGTCAGACAGGCCAGAAGGCTCCCGCTCTGAAGAGATAGGGACCCCAGGCCGCACCGACAGGGACGGCTCCGAGGCTGATGTCGGGGCTGAGCTCACCAGCGCTGAAGCTCCGAGAGGGAGAACGGGGTCGGACAAGGGTCCAATGCCACTCGCCCCCTCGGAGCCGACGAGAGAGACCAGACGCCCGGATCCCTCCAATGAAAGCATCAAGGAGGAGATCGGAGCAGAGGACGACGGAGCCGAAGGGGGGATGGTATCGGCTCCGAAGTCACAACAGTCACGGCTCCGAGCTCTGTAAGAGAGTCGAAGAAGGAATGTTAGGTGGATGTGTAATAGCTACCGTCTGTTGAGACGGGCTATGGAGCATTTGGGCCAATGCCTGAGACTTTAATAGTCTACTCACCACTCTCTCAAGGTCGTGGTCGGACAGCCTGGATGACCGAGAAGACCAGCTCCGATGGCTCCGCTCTGAGAGCAGGGGTGATCTCGGAGCCGAATGTATCGACTCCAACGAAGGGGATCTTGATCTCTTTCTTGAGATAGGTGGAGCCGAAGGAGCCGAGGATACGTCGGCTCCAGCCGGAGCTGACACTGAGTGCCCAGATTTGGCAGTATCGGCGCCAGATGGAGCCGATACTGTAGCTTGTGACATAGAAGGATCAGCTCCGGCCGGAGCCGATCTCGTCACAGAATGCGAACCAGCAGCCGATGGCTTAGGGCTTGGAGCCAAAGGCTTAACTGGTTTCGAGGGCTTCCCCGGAGCCGACTTGGTCGGGGAGCTCTCAGGCTTTAATAAGCCCTTCAGTATTAATTTATTTCTGCGCTCCTGCAGGACTCTTGGGCTGAAGGCATGGCACACAGCACAAAAGTCCTGCAGGTGCAGAGGTCCCAGGCAGTAAACACAAGAAGTGTGACCGTCTGTCAGAGACATCTTCTGACAGCACGAGTCACACTTCTTGAAGCCTGAGACCTTTGTGTCCTTCGACATAACTGTGTCGAGGAAACACTAAGTGACAAAAAAAACACAGACACACACACACAATAAACACCCAATCCAATAAAAATTAAAAGAGGGATACAAACACACCCAAACACCACACAGAATCCCTGACAGAAAATTAGGAAAGGGGGAGGCTTAAGGCCTAACTTAGGGGAAGGGATAAATAACTGGAAAAATAGGGAACACTAACGGAAATAGGGTTAAACTAATCGTTAAGAGTTTACACAACAACGGTAGTGACTAAAATTAAAGGGGAGAGGCAAAGTCTGATATTTGAAAAAAACTTACCAGGAGCCGGTAAAAAAGCACCTCGCAAGCGAAAGCGGCAAACGAGATCTGGGTAGTCATCGCCTTGCATCATGGGATATAGGGTTGCCTCGAGCCGGTAAAATTAGCTCTTGAGCTTTAGTAAGTGGCCGAGTCGGAGCCGATCCTGCAAGAATGAAGGCGAGATTGACAACTTAACATCTTTCAGTTATAGTCAATGAAAGGACAATATCCAGCCCCACTCAATATTATATACAAAAAAGTATCACAATAAAAATGTGCAGATTTTTACACAGTTTCAGAAACATTTTACAAGTTAAAATCCCTTCAGCTTACATGACAGTCCATAACCAATAGTTTTCCTAGCAAAAAATGAAAATTTTCACACAAAAAAAAAAAAAAAAAAAAAAAAAAAAGAAAATACAATTTTTCTTCAGAAAAAGATTTAAGGGAGTGTTTTGTCCAGAAAATGTACCTGTCCAGCTTTGATAGGCTTGCTAGCTGACCTTCCATTTCAAGAAGCCAACAGGAGCAGCACACTTTGGTGGTAAGAAAGCCCTGAAGATTTTTGCCCTAATTACTGACTTTATGTCAGTCAGCTGAAGCCACTCAGAAGTTAGGGCATGTGGAAGGTGTCTTAAAGCTTTGATAGGCTGGGTGATGGTCATATCCTTGGCAGGATGTAAGCAAAATAGTGCAGGCTACTGCAACAATGATCTAAATGTTGAACATCTCCAGATTCCCTTTATCATTACTCAAGAACAAGACCCCTAGATACTTCTGGGTTGGCTGCTCCTCTTCCATCTGCATGCAGAAATCCACTCATTCATTGGAGAATCATGACCTATGATTTAAACATGTTGATTTTCATTCCAAGCACTTTGTGCTCAGCAGAAAACACCAATGCATGCACAGCATCACAGTTACTTAAAACAAAGACAGCAAATCCATCTGGAATTAAGGTTGCTTCTTTTGCACCTAAATCAGGATTCTTTCCAAATGTTAACTGTTCATTGATATCACTTCCAAAATCACAAAGAGCAGAAGGAATAAAACACAACCTGATGAACCTTATATCAAATTTAATCCCAAGAATCCATATGCAATTCTCACTCTGCAAATACAGGGACCAAATGGCCCAAAGGTGTAGGCCTTGGGTCTTGTACTGCTGTAGCACTTCCTACTACACTCTCTTGAGTACATGGTCACAGAGCTTCTCCAGGTCCACAAAATGCATGTAGACATATCTGTGATTCCCACAATTCTTAGGTACCCATGAAATGAAAAAAAAGCTTGGCTTGTTGTTTCATGCCCAGGACATACTCTGCACTGCCACTGCTAAATTACATGAGCAACTACTGCAGTCTCCTTTCCAGCACCTGACATAGATGTTCTCATGGAGGCTGAAGACGTATCCCTTTCAAAGAACACACCCGTGTCCCATATCTCTCAACCTGGAAACATCAAAAATATGGACAAAGGCCCATGAAAAATAGGTACAAATCTGCACGCTGATTAACATAACATTTGCATACATGCTAATGTAACCCCACCCACTCCAATGGGATTGTGGGATATCAAATTTCAAAAGCAAACTGAAGAACAGACAACCAAAATATGGCCCCAGACCCAGTAGTAATTGCTAACTATTTTTTTTAAATGTATAGTAATGATGTTCATTGAAGAGGGAGAAGATGATAAATCTTAGGATTTTGTTTTTGGTGACTTGCAGTATGTGGGTTTTATGGTAAAAGTAGGGCATTTAATGGTAGCCAATTTTCTAATCTTAGTAAAAGAATATTACAGTTTGCTAGGAGCCCCAAAAGTCATTCTCCATGGCCTACTGAATAGTGGCTTAGCTACAGTTTGTGACGCCCGGGGCTGTCTGAGTTTGCTGCCCTCACAAAATCATGGTCGAATAGGGCCTCCCCATATACAGCCCTCCCCACTGCAGCCATTCCAATGTTCCTTTACTTGGCTATTTCGCTTTATTTACCATAAACACTAATGTGCATACTGCTTTACTTCTACAATGTTGTATTTCATTTAAAATTTTTATTTTACATTATACAGCACAAACACTAAGACATCTGCAATGATTTTGATTTCATTTTAAAGTTTTATTTTACATTTTACAGCACAAACACCAATAGACATCTGCTAAATAAAGCAATGCAGTCTGACAATGAAAACAGACTTTGCATTAAAACTTCTCTGCCCTTAAAACTCACATTCATTGAAACACCACTGAAACACACATTCAAAGAAAATGCATCTGGCCAGTGGCAGATAAAGATTACCTTTGGGCTGTTTTCAAATCATAGCCCCCTTGCACATGAAACAAACCTGTGTTCTTTGATGCACCTTCCTGACTGTATTAAATTATATTCCTTGTAAAATACATTACAGTTGTTAGAGGGCTTTTTAATTTTGTTTTCAAAAGTTTTCCAGTAAACAATGAAACAAAATGCATGAACCAATAATGACAAAACTGCCCAATTCAGAACATTTCAATCATAAAAGTCTACTCAAACTTCTACAATCCACCAGTATCAGTAAATATGCACAATCTCTGCAGAAGTAAAAGTCATCTAAATAATTCCACATTAAAGAGATATGTAACTAATGAAGAGGTTGCTGCTAGCAAATAACCTTTTATTTAATTGTTTCATCTACAAATAAAGTGCCTGCTGCCATTGAGGAATAAACTGCCTATGTTACAGTAAAAAAATGATAAGCTAGTAATATTGCAATAGGAAATGGATGGCAAACTGATAACAGGTTCATAGTTACTAGTTATCGCCGCTAAAGAGGACATTCTCAGGGCTGCAGCATCCACCCCCTTTAAAAGTACAACACAGTACAGTATCAGCAATGCATCTACATACTGTGGGAGTAGAACCCACAGCCTTATGCAACAAAAGCAAGTATTCTACCTGTTATGCTACTAATGACGCAAGCAGACTTGGCAAAAGCAGCACTAAACTTCTCTTCCCTTGAAGCTCTCAGCTCCTTGCAAAATCCACTCGACACTCAACTGTATCTCTCAACGTTGCAGCACAAGAAATCTGGAAAAGCCAAAATTTATTGGGGAGGACAAAAGCCCAAAACCAGGAACACATTTTAAACATTGCTTGTATAATTTATTTATTTTATTTTACATTTGCTGACCGGGCTAGTCTAACTGGATATATGTCCATTTTCAGTAGAGGCCCGGGGAGAAAAGCTCCAAACACGAATAATGACAAAGTTAACAATGTTCAGAACCAGTAAGAATCACAATACAGAGATAGTATTGGTCTACTGAACAGTTGTAATAATAAATTTGATATTAAATAATTTTAGTAAAAATTAAACTAAACAATTCTACAAAATTTAAACTAAACAATTTTATAAATCACACTAGAAGGTATGAGCAAGTCTTAATTAAGGGAACTAATATATATGTTATATCTTGGAAAGTTGCTAGAATAAAATGTTGCGTTACCAACCATGCGTTTCCTGAAAGAAGACTGAAACTTGAATGGCTATCGTTTAGTCAATTCAGTTCTTACCATAGCTCTCAACCTCTTAGCACAAAAAGCCTGGACAAAGCCAATAATGGGGGGAATACAGCCTCAAAAATATTCAGTGAATACAGCCTCAAAAATATTCAGTGAATTCAGTTCTCACCATAGCTCTCAACCTCTTAGCATTAAAAACCTGGAAAAAGCCAACAATGGGCAATAGGGGAATACACCCCCAAACATATTCAGTTCTCACTATAGCTCACAACCTCTTAGCACAAAAAAGCCAATAATGGGGGAACACAGCCCCAAAAATTGGGACAAATTTCAAATACTGATCTTATAAACTTAGAAAATTGCTAGAATAAAAGATTTTGTGTTACCATGTATTTTCTGAAGAATATAATGTCTGAAATTCAAATGAATGTCATTATTTAGTGAATTCAACCCTCACTGATTTGCCACAAAAATCCAGAAAACCACAGATTTTATGAGGAACAGAACAAAAATATTTATTTATTTCAGTTTGACAACTGGGGGGGGGGGGGATTCCCACTGGGCTCGGGAGCCCATTTTCAATGGAGGCCCGGGGAGAAAAGCTCCACAGTACATCGTAAACATCAAATTTTACAGATTAAAGTTACAATTCAAGATGCAGATAACATTAAGATAAACAAAATAAAGTTAACATTAAGGATGCAGGTACATTATAAATCAGAGAGATTAAGTGGTATATTGGTTACTTAGCATACGAGTCATATGTTGACATGAATTTTTCAATGGTTACATTGAATATGAGACTTGTTATGGCAGTTTTGGCAGAACAAGTACAAATGATAGGGAGGGGAGAAAAGGGAGAGCAAACTATGAGGCAAAAATCTGGACAGTTTTTACAAGTGGTGGTGGGTAGGGAATTCAGGCTCTTGCTACCTCTAACCCAAGGCCAGAGTAGCTCTAGCCACCAGGTATATTTAACTGGGGCATTACGCATTACACACACACACGCACACACACACACACACACGCACACACACACACACACACACACACACACACACACACACACACACACACACACACACACACACACACACACACACACACACACGCACACACACACACACGCACACACACACACACACGCGCACATCATTCCCTTGCAGCTTGTGTAATAATACTCATGAAAGAAAAGAATCAAGCAATTCGAATATCAATATATACACACAGCCAAATGCACCCAGGGGAACAGAACCATCCCCTTGCAGCTACTTGTCCTTACCTGGAGCAGCTGGGGAAATGCTTGCACGCTATTTTTACTGGCCAGCCAGAAAGTGCAGTGAATCCCTCGAGCCCTCATCCAATTTCGACAGGCTGGCAGGCTGTTAATAGAGCTGACATCATCACGCACGCCTCTGCACGTGATGACATCAGGCCAAAAAAAAGCCGGGAAATTCAGAAATTAAGGGGTGCCACTCGGGAATCGTGGCACCCCATTATTTGGACCTCAAAAACGGTAAAAAACGAGAAATTCGGTATGGCTGAGAGGTATGCAGTGTCTCTTTTTTATATAAATTTCTTTATTAAAATCACAGCTAAAACAGTAACACAGGTACACAAAATGTAAAACAAACAGAATTTTTTCATGGACTACACACGTTAACTTTTAATATTCATCCAGTCTGATATTACACAAATTATTTAATTCCTTCCCTCCCTTAAGCCTCATTCCTCATTCTGAGCATTATTCTGCCTGTACTATTACCATATATTCCATTTACTTCTATGAAATTTGTTCTTTCCTTTTTCTAAGGATTCCACCTCCATTTTTTTATCTCTTTTTACAATATTCATTCCTTCAAAAACAGTTGGTTTAGATTTTGATTTCTATTTACCTGGTTTTTGGCAGCCAGAAGCATTAAATTTGGTAAGGCCTTACTATGTCTAGACATTTCAGAGCCTATGCTCCAACTCAATAGAATCATTTCCTGAGTTGTAACAATCTGTAAACACATTTCTGACAAAACAATATGTAGGGAATTTTTTTTAAATCTGCCAGCTCATTACATTTCTAGAACACATGTTCCAAATTACTTCTCTTTTTCCCCATCAGATCTCCAGCACTTGCCTTCTACCCAAGGAAAATTTCTCCGAAGTCTGCCTGGGGTATAAAACACATATGCAAACACTTTCATTCAAAAGCTTCTGGATTTTGATGCATATTTGGGAGCAATAGAGATCTCTCTCAATTATTCTTTGAGAAACTGCCTTTATAATATTTTCTACCCTCCTCTAATTGATTCTTAGTTACGCAATATTTTATATGCCTTACTAATTATCCTTTTTAAAACAGTTGCTTCTGTTCTAGATGCAAATGAAAATTACCACACAGTTTTTGGTAGGGGTAAGGTTGGCATAATGGTTAAAGTTTTAACCTCACAGATGCAAGGTACATGGTTTGACTCTGACCTCTGGTTGTTGACTAAGCTTGTAACAGTCTGCTTACTGATAGCCTAGCATTTACCTATGAAACTATAGCTGGCCATTCACTGCTATCCCACACTCGTTCCCTATATTCTACTATCAGTCGCTGGTACGGAGGGCAGTCTCCAACCGGCAGCCCAAACTTCTATATTGCCTCATCCTACTCAATTAAATTCCCCTACCTAGTTATTTGCTCCCAACATACTGGTTTTCCTCTTATCTGACAGCGAGAGGCACCTCTCCAGTTTGCCAGTCCAGAGGTATTGTCTCCTTTCTACCGAATGCTGCAAAAGAGTGTTAACCATGACATGCAACAATATCCAAAACTTTCAGTTAGTCTTTAATCTCTAGCCCAAGTTGAAATGATGCAAGCACATAGATGAGCAGCCTTGTGTTCAAACATGGCATTGTGTACAGACAACCTGTGACTAATGGAAAAGTCTAACAATAATTCCAGCTATAACACATTCACACTCATGGCCTTACCACTGTAGAACTATTTAATGGCTGCAATGATCTCAGTTTGAGCGACTGATCCAATCCCACCAGTGGCTTCTAACACTACCTCCTCTGAGGATGGCACTTCCCACTGGGTTCAAGAGTTCCTGAGTTGAGGAGTTCATCAGTGCTGTTTCCACCTGCCAACAATGTCCCAGCTCAAGGCAGCATTTCTCTACCTTTGCAGACAACGGCCTCAGCAAACTCTCACCTTCTGCCCCCTCCTGATTTGCAGATTCTCTTTGAGGTTATCTGAAAGTCACTTTCCATGGCTTCAACCTTTTCCCACAGTTAGACTTCATTCAAATGACTGGCACAGCTTCTGCTTTCCTGGTATGCTGACACCCATTGCCAAATCTGGAGAACCCCCTGCTAACTTCACACAGGAGGCATCTTCCTTTAAATTAATGGCTTCCCTTGCAGCTGGTATCCACCAATGTTTCCTAAGATTCTGCCATGACAAGCAATGACCATCTTCCATTAACATCTCCTTGTCATCACCACAGCTCCTTTAGTTCAGTCATAGTACAATCCTCAGATATCTCCTAGCCTATGGGAGAAGCTCTTTCACAGGTAGATGTATATATTTGGCACCACAGGCATAATAAGCCAGATGCTCCCTGGAGACTCTTCCTGCATAATTGTATTTCCCAGGTTTGTCTAGTTACCTTCTGGGCTGTCTAACCTAAATCAATTCAGTAGCTCCCTTGAACTGAGTGTTCACAACATTTTATAAAACTGTCTTTTATTTAGACTTGTTACCTAGGTTGGAGCACTGATCCAAGCAGAAAAAGTTCCATACAGCCTCTATTCACGGAACATGACACTACAAAGTCAGCCATTCACCGCAAGCCCAAGTTGATCTAGAGTTAGTATGGACAACCCGTGTCTAGAAGTCCAATAACAATGCACCATTCAGATTAGACAAGCAATTCCTCCCAAACATATCTCATGTAAGAGGTGAGGTTTCCCATGGTTAGAAATTCAGTGGGTGGTACCATGCCCACAGTCTCAAAGAAGGACAAAACTCCAAAGGTGTTAGGTGTACATGAACAGAGTCCCCCTTTGTGCAACTTGCTGATGTGGCCCTTTTGTCTATTACCACAGGTTCCAACTATAATGTATCCATCTGTTGGATTGTATCCTTATACCCAACTGGGGTCTCTCTCCAAGGGGGCAGCCCCAAAGCAGGGTAAGACACTACCAACTGAAAAACTTGGTGCCAGAACAAAACTAACACCATATGTAGTTTTAAGAATGGCTACATTTTGGTGGCACTTTTCAACATCCCTTACAATGACCAACTCCTTCCTTAGCATTACAATGACATTCTATGTCCCCAAAGCTTCTTCACTGTGAAAGTCTTGTCCAATCTGACAGATTTAGAGCACTTTTGCAAGGAAGAGTGGGCAAATATTGCCAAGTCAAGATGTGCCATGATGATAGACTCCTACCCAAGAAGACTGAATGAATGCTGTAATTAGATCAAAAGGTACTTCAACAAAGTGTTGGTTTGTGGGTGTGCACACTTATGCAACCAGCTTATTGTACATTTTTTTTAAATTTTCCCCCTAACAGATTTGTTTTTCAATTGAATTGTACGTTATAGGTCACATTAAAGGTGAGAAAATATTTGAAATGATTTATTGTGGTCTCTTTTTTTTTATATCACAAAAACCTGGCATTTTGACAGGTGTGTGTAAACTTTTTATATCCACTGTGTGTATGTGCATTTTTGTGTACTTCAGCAATTTTATGTACCCTTATTATTACACAGAACTTCATCGCCAGCAGACTTTACTCCACTAATGCATATCAGTGTCTGTTTACATCAATGAGAACAATATTCCAGTATAAACCTATACATCTCAGGCATTTTTGTAAAAGTCTGCAAAAATTGAGTAATATGTGCACAAATTAAATGTTTATTTTGTATCTTTCTTATGTTACTACATAAATGAGAATATTCTGTGTATTACCTTTTTGTAGCTTTCTCCATGTTACCACGAAAATTAGAATATTTTATGTATTATTTTCTTTGATCTTATCAATACTGTGTATTTGTACCCCTGTTGTTAATCTTTTTTCCCTTTTGTTAAACATAATTTTTTTTTAATCTATATTTTTGGAGCTTTTTTCCCCTGGGTCTCCACTGAAACAGAGTTTCCTGTCCAGTCGGACTTTCCTGGTAAACAAATGTCAAATTTCTCTGACGCATCGTGACTGTCCACACCTTCTGCTTTTGCTGGCCAACTGGTTTTGTAGCCAAGGAACAGTATTCTGAACACAGGGTGGATTTGCACATGGTATCCCCCATCGGAGAACACCTACCATTTTAAAGGTACTGTCAGTGTCGCATGTTGGCACATATCCTAACACTTTTGGTTCTCTGTGATGCTTGCTGTGCTTCACCCATGGTGTGCCTTCTCAGTGTGCTCCAACAAGTTCTGATATTTCACCTGATCCCTGCAATCAGTTGGCTCTAGTCTGGGCACAACTAACTGGTGGAATGGACATGAACAGTCATGTACTGGCACCCTGGCCCACTTATTGGATGACTTGATCCCTGACAGCTTAGTGGATGCAGGCAGTGGTCATGTAGTGGCAGCCCAACATCATTGCTGGAGGATGTGACTCCTGACAACCAGTATGCAAGGCTACCAACTTCACCTCCTGTGGTCCTGTCCCACATGTTTATGTTGTAATTAACTGTGCACTGCTGACCCTCTAGTCTGTGTGGTTAATGTTGCTGCTTGATTCACCGTTGGGGTACACAGGCTAGTACATGGTCTGTATTATGAACATTGCTTGCACTTAGGCATGTCACGATTGCATTGAATTTGAGCCAGGTAACTTGATAGCAAGTTAACTTTTATAGTGGGGAAATTTCTCAGTGCTTTGTTGTGAGATTGACTGCATTCCTGGAGAATAACAGCCTTTAATATAGTCTTCAGCACCACGAGTTTGAGGGAAAGCCATTCCAAATCACTTTCGTACTGCTTTCCTCCTGGTCATGCAGGAGAATGGGGATTCAGCATTTTTTGTTTTGAATATTTTGATTAACTGCGATGGATAGGTAGGGATGCCAGGGTAATCCTATGGGCTCGGCTTGTAAAGGCTCCAGGGCCATTAGCCGAGTACACACCTATGAACCATTCCAAACTGCCCCACTACTGCCTATCACCTGACTTGCAAAGAACCCGACTCCTCCCTTTGTTTTTCATTTCCCCACAAAGAAAATTCAAAAGGCTTAACTCACCTTCAGTACATAATTTCCCACAAGCAAAATTGAAAACAGTTTATCTCTATATAGCTACAGTGGATATAAAAGGTTTATACACCCCTGTTAAAATGCCAAGTTTTTGTGATATAAAAAAATGAGACCACAATAAATCATTTCAAACTTTTCCCACCTTTAATGTGACCTATAACCTGTACAATTCAAATGAAAAACAAAAAAAAAAAATCTGTTGGGGGGGGGGGGGATATAAAAAATTAAAATTATATAGAATAAACTGGTTGAGCAAGTGTGGACACCCTTAAACTAATACTTTGTTGAAGCACCTTTTGATTTAATTACAGCATTCAGTCTTCTTGGGTAGGAGTCTATCATCATGGCACATCTTGACTTGGCAATATTTGCCCACTCTTCCTTGCAAAAGTGCTCTAAATCTGTCAGATTGCAAGGGCATCTCTTGGGCACAGCCCTCTTCAGGTCATCCCACAGATTTTCTATCGGATTTAGGTCTGGGTTCTGGCTGCGTCATTCCAAAACTTGAATTTTCTTCTGGTGAAGTAATTCTTTTGTTGATTTGGATGTATGCTTGGGGTCATTGTCGTGCTGAAAGGTGAAATTCCTCATCATCTTCAGCTTTCTAGCAGACGCCTGAAGGTTTTGGGCCAAAAGTGACTGGTATTTGGAATTGTTCATAATTACCTTCACCTTGACTAAAGCCCCAGTTCCAACTGAAGAAAAGCAACCCCAAAGCATGATACTGCCGCCGCCATGCTTCACCGTGGGGATGGTGTTCATTTGGTGATGGGAAATATTTTTGCGCCAAACGTATCTTTTGGAATTGTGGCCAAAAAGTTGAACCTTGGTCTAATTAGACCATAACACATTTTCCCACATGCTTTTGGGAGGCTCGATGTATTGTTTTGCAAATTTTAGCCGGGCATGGATGTTTTTCTGTGTAAAAAAAGGCTTCCGTCTTGCAACCCTACCCCATAGCCCAGACATATGGAGAATACGGGAGACTGTTGTCACATGTAGAACACAACCAGTACTTGCCATAAATTCATGCAGCTCCTTCAGTGTTGCTGTAGGTCTCTTGGCAGCCTCCCTGACCAGTTTTTGTATTGTCTTTTCATCAATTTTGGAGGGACGTCCAGTTCTTTGCAACGTAAATTTTGTCCCATATTTTCTCCACTTTTTTATGACTATCTTCACTGTGTTCCATGGTATATCCAATGCTGTGGAAATTTTTTTGTAGCCTTCTCCTGACTGATACCCTTCAACAATGAGATCCCTTTGATGCTGTGTAAATTCTGTGCGAACCATGGCTTTTGCTGTAGCAGGCAACTGAGTAAATGTCAGGAAAATCCTAGTAGGACAACTGAACTTTATTTGGGGTTAACCAGTCTCTTTAACTGATGGCAGGTGTGTACCCAAGAAGACTGAATGCTGTAATTAAATCAAAATGTGCTTCAACAAGGTATTAGTTTAAGGATGTGCACACTTACTTAACCAGCTTACTGTACGTTTTTTATTTTTTATATTTTTCCTCTAACAGATTTCTTTGCTTTTCAATTGAATTGTACAGGTTATAGGTCACATTAAAGGTGGGAAAAGTTTGAAATGATTTATTGTGGTCTCATTTTTTTATATCACAAAAACCTGGCATTTTAACAGGGGTGTGTAGAATTTTTATATCCACTGTATGACATTAACAATGATTATTAATAGAAATCTATGAGAAAGAAAGGTTACAGCACAATTATTTAAAGTTCACCTTCATAACGAGACCATTTCCTTGAAAGTGAAGCCCACTGTGAATAGACAGGCAGGTTCCCGACAACCCCCATAAAGGGGCCTTTAGCCCCTTTATTTAATATAACATGCTCTAGGACCTTAGAATCTCAGAACACGAGAATCACTTTTGACAAAATGATTTGTCAAAACCAAACAGTATAACTAGCCTACTAGCTAAAATACTAAAACATACTGCATCAGCAAATTCACAACAATCTCAGTATAACACACTGTATCTGAAACACAATGCAAAATTAGAAAAGTACATGGAATAAACGGGTCTATATCAGCAGTCCGAATGGAAAAAATATTGAACGGCAAAACAGCGAAAAGACCTGACCTCGGACTTGCTATTGTGGGGGGCTGCGTCCCCCCCGCTAAATACATATACCAACTTCGAAATCGCACTACAGTGAGGAAAGGGCAAATATTCCAATCTTCACTGTTCCGCGATCTGGCAAACAGCACTTCGAGGTCCAGACTTTTCGCTGTTTTGCCGTTCGATGTTTTTTCCATTCGGTCTTCCGATATAGACCCGGAATAAACAGTGCACTGGTTAAGCTTAGAGATACTACGGCTAAGAATCAGATAGAAACGTTCATACTAGTACAGTCTTTCTAGACTGATCAAATGTCTTTGAGAATGTTCACAATCCCCTATTTACATCATACCTGCATACCTTAGCCCACTCTGCACAGAATAATTCACAGACTACCTAAACATTTCAAAGGGCTGTCATGGCAAAAAGCATCTCACAGCCAAAACAGTTCCATAACGTTCAAGTACTTTGCATACTCTTCACTGTTTAACAAATAAAATAAATGTAACAAAGAATCAGTCTTGCATAATATGCTGACAATTGTAGTTTGACTACAGTGTCTAACAGTCACAAATACCTTGTGAACACGATTTACTGTGCAAACTAACTGGATGAAAGTATAAAAAAATTCTGTTAAATGCAACTAAACTATTACAATTTGATAAAAACACCCTACACTCAGATCAATTAGGAATGTTGAAAATATTTTTCAGTCCACTCTTCTGTTTATAAGCAGAATCTTCCTTCCAATATTTAAGAGTAAAGAGATGAAAACTTTACAATGAAATTCCATATAAGACGGGATGTGGTGTGTAGGGATAAAGCCCCAACTATAGGCAAGCAGAGTTCGACTACTAAAGACTCAGGCAGTTGACGGAACAGGCAAGGAGGATGGATGTGACTATACAAACAGGAATGGAGAAGAAATGGCCACAGGTGCTAGCTATTTTGAGGAAAGGGGGAGGATCCGTGACTTGGGATTATGTACACTGTCTACCCACCTGCGATGGGGAAGGCACTGTGGGGTCCAACAGTGACGCGGGTCATATGATACTCTTACAAAAGAAGGGGTTCGATTAAAATGCAAATGTTCTCATTGATAGGAAGCCTGCAAGGACACAAACAGCCTTCATGGCTATACGCATGATGGCTCTCAGATCGTTCGTCCAGGTGGATCTAGAGGTGATCACCACCACAACAAAGTGAATAAGCTTGAGTCTGACTGAAGGAGGCTTGATGGTCAGCAGGCATGAGGCAAAAAAAAGAGAAAAAGAAAAGCTTATCAAAAACTAGGAGCACGGTTTCATACTAAACAATGCGCTACACTGGACAGTGAGACTATGCCAAGTCTGACAATTAATTCCTAAACTATGACATGGAGCAACAGTAGCAGTGAACACACCTTACCACATTACACAGAGCAGACACGCTCACCCAATTACAATCACCACTAGTAATACAAGTTAATCAATGGGTTGACCTTTAATACACATGCTGAACTTCCTGTAATTAAAATAATGTACCTCGATGCATGTCCAGTTCTTAATCTGTTTACATGGCATTTCTCTTCCAGGGGATTCATTTCAACCAAATCATACTGTACACCAAATGCTACAACTAAAAAAGTGAACTGTCTGGTTATTCCATCTAAGAAATGGAAGTTGTATCGGGAATCATGCTAGCCTCTCCAAATTCAAAAAAACACTTAAAAACTATCACTTGCACACCCACAGTGGGAATTTACATATCTGCTTTATACATGTACGTATGCAGTAAGGCATAAGGGGAAGTACAGAACACATGTATTATCACAGAACCAGAGGTGTTGTGAGAAACCAGCCTGAAAAGTGTATGTATTAATAAATACATAAATAAATAAGGCTACACTTTACATACTCAAGCGGCAATCACTTGGTATCACATTTGCTTGAATGTGAGTGTGGTTTTCTCCTTACCAACTGTTATGCAAACCCAAAGTTGGTATTTATAGGGGGAATGATGGCAAAGCTTGCTACACAGGGGGTTTAGGGCAGACCTAGAAGGTAAAAACCTTTGAATATTTTGAACAAATGAGGTACTGAGTGATAAGCAAATGTCTACAACAGGTCCAAAACACCCAGATAGCAAGTAGTCCAAAGTGTTAAAGGTGATTATTTGCATGATGTGATAAAATGAAATCACACATACATATATTTCTGTTTAATCTGATTTTGTATTCTCTGTCTAATGTAATAAACAATCTTATTAAGTCTTACAAACTCACATCTTTACATATTACTTAATGATCCCTTACCTTTTTCTACTCTTTCTCTGCCATAGTCCCCTTCCTTCTAAAGAAATCATCTTTTACATAACTGCCCACTTCTGCAAACTAGTTCTGTGAAAAAATAATGATGCAGCCTCCTGATGCTCCGGTACAACGTTTTTTTTTTTCCTACATTGCTTTTATGTCTGCTTTTAAACTACTGAAATAATACACAAAAAGAAACACATACTGCAATATCTACTTATTACATAATGTCTGTCACCTATAACTGTTCAAAAAGCTTCTCTCCACGGAGCCCCTCTGTAAACAACTTGCGAAGCAGCAGCTAATCAGGTCAGCAAAGAAATAGTAATAAGTGAAAGAAAAATAAATAAATAAAAGTCCTGATCTTGCTTCCACTATCAGTATGCAAAACCTGAAGATGGAACCTTACGCAGGCAGGTATAATGAATACAAAATTGCTCTGCAGCCACAAACCTGGGAAAGTGCAATAAATATCCTCTCAAACATTTCTTCCAGTCCAGCTGGTACTTGGACTGAAATACTGCTTTCTACAGTTCAAAATGATGAGTATTTTCCAACTTAATAAAATATAGCGGTATCTGGCTATGACATATCACATCACATTCAACTGTCAAGGACTTCCTGAATTGTACTCTTTTGTCACTTTCTGAAAATGCAGTAAATGAACAAGGATATAATGCAAATAACAGCAATGAATTTAAAAAGGTTAGCACCTTACCAATTAGTTGCTTTAATGCTTAAATCACGTGTGTGTACATGCACACACTCGCACATGTGTGTGCACACCCAAGTTTCAGTAACTCTTATGCACAAGAACACCTTAATCTACTGACAGCCTTTGCCTTCTAACAGAGTTTTAAGTCTTAGTCTTTCGGCTTTTCCCGGTTAGGGGTCGCCACAGCAGAACTCCTGTCTGCTAATGATTGGCAGTGGATTTTTATGGTGCTGAGTTGACCAATGACCAACCTTCAAAGAAGGCACACCCATTCACACATGCACCTACCTGCATGTCTTTTAACCTCACTCGACCGCGGGTAGGACATGCAGACTCCACACAGAAGGTGCTCCAGCAGAGAATCGAACGGGAGAACCTCTTGCTGTGAGGCGATAGCACTAACCCCTGCACCACAGCGGCCTCTTCTAACAGAGTTTTAAGTGTTCTGTCAAAATTTGCCTGTATATCAATCACAGCACCTAACTCATCAACACCTACGTTGTGCAGAATATCACACCTCTAACAAACTAACACATCTTGCATTCTGGAGCATTTTCTGAAAAATAAGCTTAAAAAGCTTTAGATAAACAAATTACTTTGTGAACAACAAACATTAAGACAGCACAAGTAGCAATGTTATCAGTAAGACGTTTTCTTTGCAGTGATAGTGCATTTATAGCTTTTACACAAATGTTACAATATATTATAATGCACACAAACCCAAAATTATATTTTTTTATTCACTTTCACAAAAAAAAAAAAGTCATATCTTGGAAACTGTGCAATCTAGACATGTCAATCTTTCACACAACAAGAAATTCCTCTATGAGTACATGCTTATCGACATTTTTATAGAAATATGAAAAGATACTCAATTCTATAATTAGCAGTATAAATAACACTTAATATCTATCAAGATGTGTAACTTACAGTGCAAAAGTGCAAATATCAAAGCTAGTATTCTTCATCAAAGATTTCACCTGATGCCATGCAACAGTTTGCAAATCACTTGTTTTTGAAGTATAACGTACATATGGAAATATTGATGATTTTCATAATTACTAACAATAGCAATATCTCAAGCAAATATTTTCATAAATACTAACAATAATTAGTAATATTTCAAGTACACTGTGATATGAACGGACATTGACAATAACGATGCCGGTCTCCAACCATGGTATATCATTCCATATCTCTCGATAACACATGGGGCTCACCATTATGAAAATACGAATGCAAATATGAGAAGAATAAGTGACAAATCGTTTCTCTACTGCAAGACATCACAGACTAACAATATTAGTGTTACTTTGTTCATAACTCCTTGCCATGTTTAATACTACCTATTATTAGCTGGTAAGTCACTTTGTTAAAGAAGCCAGACCCAAAAAAGATTTGGACTCCATAAGGAGCGCTGGGTGTAAGCATACAAAAAAGGCACTATAGGCCTGAATGAGTTAGGTGCCACAATGTATTTTCCATCCTATGTAACTAAAATGATGTGCCTAGTTTCTTAATAAAAAGCTATGTACACTTTTTTTTCACTTGAAAAGTGGCCACATAAGTGCAGTTCATCTCTTTCCAACGTCACTTAAGGGATAGCATGGGGTGCATCCTGGACCCACGCATGTGCTGTGGTACATCCACTGAAGCTTGTGGATGCAGATGCACATACACCCCTACGCTGATATCACTGAGGGTAAAGTTCAATTAAGTTTTCAGTGATGTCATGCAGGGGAAATCTGTATCTTACAAAGCTCCTTGCTTTAAGCTTTGGGCTGGAAATAGGCACCAATCCCTGGATTAAGCGGGTAGACTCTGGAAGCACCACATCATACAACATAAGGTTAGTAGCAAACTTTGACAGAACACTTAAATAATTAAGTGGACTACACTGATTACTGCCTGTTAACAGACAACTAAAGCATACAATTTATGCTTTTGAACCAGAGTAACATGTTTTTAAATGCTGTGCCAAGTTTTATCACTTTTATCACTGTTAAACTTGAAAATGGTAATCCACTACAGATGACCTACTACAGCTTACGCAAGACCTGAGATATTTCTGCATGAAAATCAGAGTTTATCATTTTGGCAGTAAAAGTCAAACCAGAAGTGAAGCTTCATTTTTAGAAGTATGAAAACAAAGTTCAAAAGGTAATCTGGCAACGGTTCGTTCAAGACATTGTTCCACATGGGACAGGAAAACACTGTGTATGCTAAACTATTCTTCAAGGACCTTTGAAATGACACCTATATCCTTTTCCGGGAAGCATCAGTAATTTCTGAGGGGTGGGATGGACAACAACAACAAAAGAAAATGAATGCAGACAAAGATAACTGATGAGGTACCATCATTCTCTAACCAATAAATTCCTCATTTCCTTAAAAACAATGGATCTTTCCACTTAACTTTGAAGGGCTGCTAACTTGAAAAAAATATGTGCTTAAGAAATGGTGCCGTTCTCTTTATCTTTGCTGTATTACCTTCATGGCTAACAACATTCAAGTGTCTGTGCATAAATGTATACATGAGATTTTTGTTTTCACTCCACAATTCTAAATGTACTTAATATAGTGTCCAGAGTAGATGAACTGAGGGACAACAGGCTTGTGTATCTGAGTTTACACATCTAATGGAAAAAAACACTCAGCAACCACATGCAAAATAAAATCCATTTAAAGGATTACTAGTCTTGTATGCCATATGTTGTTTCTCTTTCTGTGATGTTGTTTGTGCAAACATCTCACATGCATGCTTTGTTTCTGTTGGTCTTTACTCAACATACTAATTCCAAAATTCTTTGAAGTCATCTCTGTTTTGGTTGCTGATATATCTCAGTCTCTGAGAACTGTTATACCAAAGCAGAATACGATTTTTCTACACAGATCTTCTGAAATCACAATATGCCAGTTTGCTTAAACACGGTTCAGCAAAACAAGATGTAGAAAGATATGATAACAGTATTGAAAATGGCTTCATGTATGATTCCAAAGTTATTCTTACGATTAAACTAAAACGTGTTCTGCCAGTAAACCAAATGCATATAAAAGACCCAATGTCATGCTTACCTATAGATGGACCAGGTTATTTAACAAAAGAAACAAAGCAATATAAACCAATATGCCAAGATAGGAGTAAATCATGCAGAAAAATAAAGTATGTCTCCTTTTACACCAACTGTATGTAACATATAAACAAGTTTGTAACCAACTTAACACGGGTAGTATTAAAGAAAGCATAAAAAATCTCAAACCTTCTCCTCCGAACTTAACTTCCTTAATCATAGGATCATAGCAGGTTACTAGGCTATTGACCCTGAGGCCCTTATAAGCCTAGCCAAGAGTTTAGCCCATGTTTAGAAAAGTCAGTGTCCAGCAGGGACACAGGTGGAACCCTAGGAGTGTATTTTCTGTTTCCTATCCAGTTATCCAGGTTGCACTTAAAAAGGGTTAATGAGGTATTCTGCTTGAGGTGGAGAGGGAGTCTATTCCACAGAAGGGGGAGTCTCTGGGACACACATCTTTCCCACCAAGTCCTATTGATATCACAGACCAGGTTGAGGTTGCGTAATTGGGTTGCTCGAGCCGAGCTTGACTTGCGGCTATGCAGCAGTCTCATCAAGGCGGGGTCTGAAATTGCTTTGTATGCCAGACAGAGGTCACCTCTGAGGAGTCTGTATGAAACTGAGTAGAAGGACAGGGCTTTAAAACTATCTGTGTAGCGTATGTGTTTGAGGCCCTGGATTCTCCTGGAGAGGAACCTCTGTGGTCTCTCCAGCTGCTGCATGTGCTTTATGAGGTACATGCCGAAGGGGGCATTGTACTTCAGCCTACATTTAACTTCTCAGAGGAAAGATGCCTTCACTAAGTAATAGCAAAGCTCTGACAAAACATTCCACAATGCCTTAAAACTCAAGGAACTAAAAATGATTTAAAACACCAGTCAGTTTTTAGTTTTACATATTAATAACCTTTTTCCCAACACATTCATTTCTAATTCTTGCTGCCAAATCCCTTTACTCTTCATTTCCACCAGACATTCTCAAGCTACATATGAAAATAAAAAAAGATTATTATACTCAAACATAAAATTTTTGGCCTTCATATTCAAGAAGTGAAATATACAAAACAAAAACTAAACTGAATGCTGCACTACCCAGTTGTAGATTTATCTACCCCACTTAACCTCCATATATGTAGTGTTTTTCAAACAGGGCTCAACTGCATTTCCCAAGACGCAAGAAAACAAAATTCCAACAGCTTGACTTTAAACTGACTTAACACATATTAGCATGTTCCTCTTTTTACATGTACCTACCTTCTCCCAAGTTTAACAAACGGTTGGTTGGCATAATGATTTACCTTACAGATACAAGTTAGTACTTGCATACAAAAATATTTCCATTAAAACAAAATGCTTCAGTAGTAACTCCATACTGTCCTGGAGGAAAGGGAAGACTCCATGCAGCCATCTGTACCATGACAATATGTATAATCAACCTCCTGTAAGTCTATTCAATGTTACAAGCACTTAGGACACTGTAGTAGGTGCTTCCATTTGATATTTAACTGCATCTGGATAGAAAATCAAGTGCTGCAAATCTGTAAAATACATAACTTAATAAACTGAACTAAACAGACTGATCCAAAAAGAAAAGAACGGAGCCCTGCTACAACCCAACAAGCAAAGTTCAAGTATTGCCATAGGTACTAGAGGGGACAGAGAAGATTAGAGCAGTAAATTGCTGCTCACAAATGGGGAGGCAGTTTGTCCTGCTGCCAGTTACCTGCAAAAGAGTCTAGGGGAGTTCCTGACAGTGTATAGTACAAAGTCGTGCTGCTGCAAAGTAAGAGAAGTGGTTTAGACAGGCACAGATGTGACCATACCTACTCTGTATAACCATAGGATGACCATGTACATACACACAAGTCTAAAATAAGAAAATTCAAACTCCTTTTTTGGCACAGGTTAAATTGGCAATTAGAATTAACCCTTTCCCTGAACAAGTATGTCTGAAAAGCACATTATAAGACACAACTAATATTTTTTATTAGCAAGTCTCAAGTAGCTTTGTTTACCTCAACTATGAAAAGGATATCTAGAAGAAAGCACACAATTTTTCATCTGTGTAATTTTAAGAAAAAAGACTTTCTAGTCATTTCAAAGATCTTTAAAGCTCAGAACATGAAGCTTGATGTCTAGACCCTAACTGTGCATTTTCCTCTAATCACTTTTCTTCCCAATAGCTGAAAGGCCCCTTAGCTAAAAAAGTTTTCATCTCCTTGTAGAAACACAGAAGGGCATTCAGTAGAGTGAATGGAGACTGGTTATTGCCAGTTTGGCTGCAGTGTTTCCCTCTTGACAAAGGATGCTTTCAGCACAGGCCATCACAGAGTAAAAATTAACTGTACAGACTTCTTTTGTGCTCTGGGTTCTCTCTCCCACCATCCTAACCCACACTTTAAAGTCACACGCATGGCTGCCTATTATGCATTCCATCCTTTTTACAAGGCAGAAGGAAAAGGCCACCACCTTTTACTAAACTAAAACAATTCTGTTGCTACAAAATGTATAAGAAAGGTAAACAATTTCCAAAGGTCACATTTAATTCTATACACAAGTACCCTACACAGACAAATGATGACAAATTTATACAACAGGAGGAGTTCTCATTTATCGGACCCAATAATCATTTATTTTTTACCTCCCCAAAAAAGTTAATTATGAATATTTTTTGCCATTTCCCATGCTCTTACCGAATACTGTCAGCATTCTCATTCCTGCTACAGAGGCAGCATCAAGTACAAACTGGTGTCTGAAAGCATGCCATGGGGATTTGGGAAGGTTTTAAAATAGTAAACGGATATTAACACTACAACACTGACAAATATTACATGCAATTTGATTTGCATTCTACACATTTTATATAACTTGATTAGCACTGCAGAAATCATTTCCAGAAGAATTTTCAGTGCATTTGTCTGCTTCTACAGCTTACATGCCATCTTAAATTGCAATACTCCTGAATTAACACTTCTTTCTTTCCTTCCGCACAATAAATTATAGTCAAATGAGATATGACCAGTAATTTTATACCAGCAAACCAATAATGAACAGACAAAGGAATCCCTTAAATGCAGACATTAGGATCCAGGAAGTTGTTTGGGAAAGGCCCTCTTTGCTTTGAAAAGTCAAGTACCAATGGATAAACAGAAAAGAGCAAGTGCACCATTAATTAACGGTAAAAACAGTAACGGCTTTTGTTTTAAAGTTCTTAACTAGATAGCTACATTCATACATCCAACTAACAAAGTTATTTTCAGAGCTGCAGCACAGGCCGCCATGCAGTCATGGTGATTTGTAAGTCTTATTTTTAAATTAGCAATTTACTTACTTATTTACGCAAGTTTACCAGGATAATGTAAGCGGAACTCCCCCTTTTTAGTGGAGTCCCAGGGAGATAAGCTTCAAAAACAGTAACAAAGTTGTACAAGACTTGGGGATTGGCATAATGGTTACACAGTGTTTATCTCACAGATAGAAGGTACAGGGTTTGATTCTTGGGAAGCGTGACTAAGCTTTAAAAAGCCCTACGGGTTTGTTAGCTGAGTAATCACCTACGAACAAATATAAAAAAGCATTTAACATTAAAGTAATCAGAGTAATGAACAGCATCATATACAAAGGCTACACAGGCATACAATGGTACAAGTACTGCAGCAAATGAGATATCAAACTTGAGTATTATCATTTAGCAAATGTGGCTACAATAGCAGACATCAGAATGTACAAAATAGTTTTAAATGAATGTTAAGCATAAGTTCAACATATGGATTGTGGAAAACTGCTTATTATACCATGACCCCCCCCATTAATATTCCAAAACGTGCACGCTGATTGGCCAGCGTGCACATTGTAAATCGACTTGTACTAATGTAAAAAGGTCCGGTCCCCCGGACTTTTTCCATTAGTACAAGTCTTTTTTTTTTTTTTAAACACTGTCTCGCTATGTTAAAAGAGTTTAACATAGCGGCACAGGTTTAAAAAAAGCAACAGAGATCTCCGTTGCTTTTTTTAAAGCTGTCTCGCTATGTTAAACTCCTTTAACATAGTGACACAGTGTGTAAAAAGCAACGGAGATATTGCTTTCTCCATTGCTTTTTTTTAAAAACCTGTCTCGCTATGTTAAATGGGTTTAACATAGCGAGACAGCTTTAAAATAAGCAATGGAGATCTCCGTTGCTTATTTTAAAGCTGTCTCACTATGTTAAACCCATTTAACATAGCAAAACACTAAAAAGCAATGGAGATCTTGCTTTCTCCGTTGCTTTTGCCCACAGCTCTGATGTACTGCGTAGGCATGCGCAGTACATCAGAACTGCCACGGATACCAGACAGCTGCGGAAGGGCAGTAAGGAGGCATTATACAATGCCATTATTTAAGAAAAGTAATTATTTATTGTCTTAAATAATGCCATTGTATAATAGCAATAACCCACTTCTGGGTGTGGGTAATGCGGAATTTACCCACGGTTGGCTTTGTTTGGTCCCTCGGGCTTCGCCCTCGGGACCAAACCACACCAACCGTGGGTAAATCCCGCATTACCCACACCCAGGCGTGGGTTATTGCTATACTAGCCAACTTTTTTAAAAGAAAATGCAGAAGGGTTGGGTGGGGTATTGTGATTTACTTTTTGCTAGAATAGGTAGATGACAGATCTGAATAGGGATAAAATAATTTGTGCACCAAAGCAAAAAAGATGTTTGAGAAAACAATAGATGTGAATACATAAGCTTTAGAAGAATTCAAATACTGTTGTAGCTAGAGTAAAGTCATCTTAAAATGGTTCGAGACACAGACACTTGTTACAGTTTCATCAGTGTTTCATGTGAAAATATAACAAAAAAATGAAAGTACAATGTGCTGCAGGAGTTATTCATTATGCATATATTTTACTGATTGCTATTCTAGCATATCACATACTGCCTTGTGGAGAACACGGATTGCTTACTATAACTTTTTTAACACAGGACTTTTTATATGATGTGATATTGTAAATGATTTGTTAATCAGGTAAGTAAATGGCTTACCTAGGTAACAAGGGAAAAGGTAAATAGAATACAGATATCATATACATACATACATACAGCTTTGAAGAGGTTAGCCAACCATATTTTGGAAAGCTGAAGAAACAAAAAAATACCAGAGAGAAAACCCATCTAGTCATGCAGAGAACAATCCAGCTCTATGCAAGCTGGAACTAGCAGTTTGGAATGAGCACCCAAGCTTAGAACTGTAAAGAAACTTCAACCAGTCATAAGCACTAAACGATGGGGGTAATGAAACACAGTTGATATGTCTGCAAGTAACATCAAAGTGGTGCTGAATTTAAAAAAATGGACAATTTAACAATAAGGTACTTAATTTCATTTTCCACTTGTGATTTGTGTTTTACTTAGTTTTTCTTGTGAAGTTTTATCTTCTTCTAGATTACAACCTCTGCCCTGCTGTTAACAACTAGCTCCATGCTATACAAAGTTAGAACTGACTGACCTCTGCTCTATAATGTAAAACTGTTGCGTCTCAGCGTATCATACAAGCTGTAAAATGGGCTGCTGAACCAACACCTGTTTTATATTTTCAGAAAACACATAACATGATTAATCTAAACCAAATGTAGTTCTAGCTCCTATATAAAAAGTGTCAAGAGTATGGACTGTAAGAAACTGAAATGTCAGGTTCCTTATGTTCGTGTATTTTTAAAACTGAAGTCCATCCTCCAAAGGTTGGCTTTAATAATGAATGTAGTACAGCCTACAGAACCGCCAACAACTGGAAGGAAGGAATGACAAAACCAGGTATTAAGTTACAGTACTCTGCAAGTTTATATCAAAAACAGGTTCACGTTTTCCTCTAAGTTCAAATCTGAAATGGAAAGGTCATCAACCATACTGTTACGCTTTGCAGTAAGCAAATAGCAAATTCCAGCTCACTATGTGGTAAAGCTTTGAAAGCATTTTTTTTAACCGTCAGTTTTTACTTTGGAATTTAGGAAGAAGCAGATAATTTTAGTCTACTATACAAAAGTACTTTCTTCCAAAATCAAAAGTACCCTTCATCTCTAACAACACATTCTTTCAAACATTAGTAACTTGCAATGCAGCGCTGATCACTGCAGTACCTCATGGCAAAATACTTTTTTCACCATGCCACGGTTGTTTTACTCTTCTGCTAGATATAAAGGGCAAGTCTGCTACCAAACATTAATGCACATTCAGCAGGCCAAGTCTTAACACCCTCTCCTTACACAAGCCTCTGCCTGTTAATGAGTCATAACTCAATCCTGGTCTCATTCTGAAGTGCATCATAAAGTGATTTACATTCTTTTATGCAACTTTTACATTCATGCCTTCCATTATTTTTTACTTAAAAAGCATTATTTGAAGCAAGGTTAGTTATCAGTATCAAATAACAGGTAACAATGCATCTGAAGGAGATGAAATAAGCAGTGATACCAGCTGCTTCACCCATTTTCAACAGCAATGTAAATCATTACCCCGGGGTGTCTAGTATTATACAACAGCCCATTTCTAGTAATGTTCTGTATCTGATCGAAACAGTGACGTTACTTGTGCAACATGATGTGATGGTTCACGGGTAACACTGGATCTACCCATACTATGGTTCGTTTGCCCAAGAATGCAACATCTGAGAGGTCAGTACTCTGGGTTACTGATAAAGCTGGCCATTATTCATGGACCAAAGAAGTCCTGCTTACTATACAACGCAGTAACCTAAAAAATCAGTTTTTAATACAATCTTGTCTGAAAGCATTGCACTACTCCTGTTACACTACTCCTTAACTCCTTTTACTGTTAGCACGCATCATGGAAATCTGTATCACAAACTGTTGGACTTGAGGTAGGGAAGAAAGGTAGGGGAGATCTAAGGGCAGACAAGCAGAAATCAGCAGAAGATGAATCTTGATAGAATAGTATAGGCTACAGAGCAGATACTGCGGTGTTGGTGCTGCAGTAGCGTTGTCGCCTCACAGTAAGACGTTGTCCCGTTCGATTCTCAGCTACAGCATCTTCTGTGTAGAGACATGCGTAAGTGTTCGTTCCTTCGTTGAAGGTTGTGCGTCAGAGCTGGCAACTCGGCACGTAAAAATCTACTGCAATCATTAGCGGACCGAAGTTCCGCTGTGGCGACCTCTTACCAGAAAAGCTGAAAGACACAACAACAACTCTAGAACTACAGGCACCTCAAATTTAAAACAGTCTTTACTTTTAGTGTGACACCAACTAGAAAATCTTTTCCATTTATTTATACATGCTTTTCTAGTGGCTGCTTTTCATAGGTTCTTAAGGTAATACTAGGCAATTAGTCTCCAAGAAAAAACACCCTCTTCCAGTCCCTGCCCTTCTGACTGTGAATCAGTGTCAGACAGGGATTTCTTTCTCTTTCAGAGCTTGTTGAAGAAACAGGAATCACAACACTAAAGGCTTAAAATAAACATTTAGCACACCCCAGTAGGTCTTCCCTGGCCATAGTGAGAGGATCAGGAACAGCTACATGGTCTTTGTATTTTAAAAGTGGGCCCCCTAGAAAAAGACTAACTCATGGCAGGCACACTCACCTGGGAATCAGCCACGTTAGCCAGCCTGATACTCAAAACACTCTAAAGAAATTTTTTCTTCTTGTGGATGGGAAGAGAAGAACCAAAGAGCAGGATTTTCTTCCATGGTTGGTCAAAAAGAAGAACTTTTCAAACAGGTATCGGAGCTTATCTAAGTTGGCAAACCTCCTGATTGAAAATTTCAAGTTGTGATGTAAAAAAATTCAGGGTCAACCCCAAAACCACAATGTTCAGTCACTTTCATTATTTTCCACAGTAAAAAGTAGATTTGAAACAAAAACAATTTTTAGAGTTTTCCCACACTAAATCAACTCCTAGATTAAAAGCAATGTACTACAGAAAAAAATATATGTTTTCTATGAAAAATGAAGTGCAAGGTTTTCCTAAGAAGGATAATTATCTGTCCATCCCTGCAGCCCTGGCTGGCCATGAGTTCCACGAAGCTTGCAGGGAGATAGCACTTCAGTGGCAAGTATTTTCATAAGTTTTGTCTTGCCTAACCTCTGCTTTCAGACAGGTCTCTTCAACCCCCGCTATGGTTAGAAAGAATGAAAAGTGCCCTAAAGCTTTGAAAGTTTGCTGGTACTCAGTTCTTTGGCAGGATATAACTGATACAGCTTAGACTGCTGCAACAGTGATCTAACATTGAACATCTAATTTTACACATTCAAAGCAAAACAGTGACCATAAGAAAGAAATATACAGCATTTTGCTCTAGACAGAAAAGGTAAATTACACTGTTTTCACAAGTTCTGCTAGAAGCACTAGCAAACAAATTATTTTTACCTAAGCCAAGCTTCTAGTTTTGTAGTTTGTGATCATGGGAAAGCAATATAAAGCATGCTGCCCAACTAAAAAAATATTTTCACAAGCAATGTCAGAAATTCTAGCAAATGAATATAATTTATATGATTCAAAAACAAAACTAGGGAAAAGTAACACACAGCATTTTGCTCTTGATAAAGTCAATTGCATTGCTTTTACTAAGTGTCAGAAACTGACTTTACTAGAGCTGAAATGAGACATTTCTGCTTTGCAGTTTATGTGGGGAAGCAACAAAGAGATAATGATTAGCACCAGTATACAACAAACAGTCCATCATCATTCACACAGACATGCAGTGACAAATGTCAATCATGGTTCGTTTTTAGTGTGTTGACAGCCAAGCTCCTGATGAAAGGCTTGTATTGCAGTATAAAGTCAAAATATTTCCTGACTAAAAATGTTTTACGTTTTAATTTCATGTGCATAAAATCAAATGTTTACTAAATGAACATAATGCACCTGCATCTCTGCAACTGAACAGAATGATCAAGTAGCAGGCTGTACTATAATCACAGCAACAAATGCAGTAAAAAGCCACAAGTGAGACTCTACCTTCTGAGGTTATAGTTTAAAGTGGACAGACAATGAAGCTGCATGGGGTCAAATAATGGTTATGTGAGTATTCATTGGGTTAACTGATATTCAAATGCCCTCTGCAATAGTAAAATACTTGGGTATAGTCATATGTGCTTACTAATGCAGTAGTTCTAAAATTTGTCAGTTAACACAGAGTAATAAGGTTACAAATGGTTAATAAGCTGCTCGTTAAATGCTTGATTCCATCAGCCGCCATTTCATTACTGTTACTCTGAGCAAGTCACTCAGAAAGTGCTTAGTCCAATTGGGTAACTGGACCAAGCTCCTCAATGGTCTTATGTACAGCATACTTTGTAACCACTGCCAAACAGAGTGGTGGTTCTAACCATTTGGGAGAGTACAAGTAATCCATACATATAAAAATATGCCAAAGTAACATTTATAATAGTGTTATGAAGAGCTTACTGTACTTGGATATGTGTGTGTGTGTGTGTGTGTGTGTGTGTGTGTGTGTGTGTGTGTGTGTGTGTGTGTGTGTGTGTGTGTGTATATATATATATATATATATATATATATATATATATATCTATGGGTCTACTGCTTTTAATCAAATACCACTTATTCGAAAAAGAGCAGTAAACTGCTCAGTTACGCGAAAGTGCACTTATTCGAAAGTCCAAACACGGCTTCTTCGAAAGTCCAAACACTGCTTCTGCGAACGTATCGCACCACAGTGGAGGACAGTAGGAAAACGTTCTATGTCCTTCACTGTGGTGCAGTAGTCACAAACCTTAGGGTTAGGGCATTGGTCATGGTAAGGGGATAGCCCTACTAGCTATCCCCTTACCATGAACCGTGCCCTAAACCTAAGGTCCGTGATTACCACACCACAGTGTGGACAGGCTATGTCCTCCACTGTGGTGTGCGAACACTGCTTCTGCGAACGTATCGCACCACACTGGAGGACAGTAGGAAAACGTTCTATGTCCTCCACTGTGGTGCGGTAGACATGTACTTTAGGGTTAGGGCACAGGTCATGGTAAGGGGATAGCCCTACTAGCTATCCCCTTACCATGACCCGTGCCCTAACCCTAAGGTCCGTGACTACCGCACCACAGTGGAGGACAGGCTATGTCCTCCACTGTGGTGCAGTAGTCACAGACCTTGGGGTTAGGGTACGGGTCATGGTAAGGGGATAGCCCTACTAGCTATCCTCTTACCATGACCTGTGCCCTAATCCTAAGGTCTGTGACAACTGCACTGAACTGCAGTACGTAGCCCGTTTGCTGAAGCAGGTTTCGTGAAAGTGCCCTTTCGCGTAACCCAGGGTCTACTGTGTAATTTCGAAGAAGTCTATTTTCGAAGGTTATACAGTAGATATATATATATATATATATATATATATATATATATATTTTATTTTATTTATTTTACATTTATTTATTTTACATTTGTTGACCGGGCTAGTCCAACTGGATACATATCCTTTTTCAGTAGAGGCCCGGGGAGAAAAGCTCCCAAATTTAGGAAAATAATAACAATACAGTACGATAAGAGAAGACATAATGAAACAACAGAAACAAGGAGATATCAATATATATAAGCTAGTGGTTTGAACATAACTTTTGTAGAATTGGCCACATGACATGTGTGCAATTAAGGAAGTAAAAAATACAATATAAGCTCTTGAAAGGGAGAAGAGAGAAGAGGAGCTATGGGACGTGTTGGATTTAATCAGGGTTTAGACATGGGCATAACCATTGGGACTTAAGTATTTCTCGGAGATTACTTTTGAATAGGTTAAGGGAAGTCATGAGTCTAAGACTGTTTGGGAGTGAGTTCCATTGCTTCCCAATAGAGTTAGCATAAAGAGCATCACCTCCCATGTTATATGATTTGATAGTCATTACCTGATTACTGTTTGCGGATCAAAGGCAGCTTAAGTTGGAGTAGGGGGTCAGGATTTTGGACAGAGCTGGGGTTTTATCGGGTTGATTAATTATTTTGAAAGCTTCAATGAGTTGATTAAATTTGAGGAGATTAGGCAGTTCTAGCCAGTCAAGTTTCTTAAGGTTGACGCAATGGTGGGTACGGTACCGTGTTCCTGTAATGAATCTGGCAATATGATGGTAGGTAGTGGAGAGGTTGTTAAGCTCACGTTTATTGAGGAAGGAGAATATTGGGGAGGCATATAATAGTGTGGAGAGGAGATGAGTACGGGCAATGGTTAATTTTGCATGAGGAGTAAGACAATTCCTGATTCTGTACATAGAGCCTAATTTTTTGTTAACTGACTTAATGGTTTGGGCAATGTGCATGTCAAATTTGAGCTTATGGTCAATAGTGATACCTAATAGTTTAGTGTGGGAGACGGGCTCTATGATGGTGCCATTAAAGGATTCAACAAAGAAGGTCCTATGATTCACAGGTTGAGGTTCCTGTGCTATAGGAGTTGTAGGCAAGGGGAAGAATAGAAGTAACTTGGTTTTAGTTGGGTTTAGGATGAGTTTCAGGTCAGAGAACCATTTTTCGACTGTGGCAAAACATTGTTGGGTGGCTGCTTGGAGTTTCTGAAGAGAGAGGTCAGAGCAGATCAGGGTAGAGTCATCTGCATATTGAATGCAGATGGCTGTGGGGATAACCGAGTACAGATCATTTATAAAAACAGAGAAAAGAAGGGGACCAAGTATGGAGCCCTGAGGAACCACAATGTTGTTGGGCAGCAGTTGAGATAGACTGTTTAGCCATTGGACTGCTTGTTGCCGGTCAGCTAGATAGACCTTAAACCAGTTTAGTGCTGATGTGTCAAGATGAAGGGTTTGCAGGGTGTGGAGCAATAATTGGTGGTTGACCATGTCGAAAGCTTTTGATAAGTCAAGAAAGAGAGCAGAGGATATAAGTTTCTTGTTGCGGTTGCTATTAATTGAGTCAACAAAGGAGAGGAGAGCACTGGTCGTACTGTGATGGGGGCGAAAGCCGTGCTGGGTAATAGAGAGAAGATTATTGATGGTGAGGTAGTGAAGGAATTGTTTGTGAACACACCGTTCCAATATCTTAGCTATAGGAGACAGTATTGCGATAGGCCTATAGTTGGAGGTTTCCGTGGAGGAGCCTCCCTTATGAAGTGGGATGATGTAAGAAATTTTCCAAATTGAGAGGATGGTGGCCTCAGATAAAGATCTGTTAATCAATATTGATATGGGATAGGCAATGGCATCCAATGCTAATTGTAAGTATTCAGCTGGGAGGCGATCGGCCACAAGGGTGGACGGTTTCAGTTTTTTTAATAGGGTACGAATATAGGAGGTAGATACTGTTTGAAGTTTAAAGGTGATAGGAGGTGAGACATGAGGTTGGGTTAAGGGTGGAGAGGAAGTAGGCAGATGATTGGCTAGGGACTGGATAGTCTCAGTGAAAAAAATGTTAAAGGTATTGGCAACTTCCTCTGGATGTTTGTTAGAGAGTTGGTCGGGCGTTGGGGTAGTAGATTTACCAGGATGGAGGAGGTTCTTGAATGCAGCCCAGAACTTTTTTGGGTTAGACTGATGTTTATCCTGGAGATGGCAGAAGTAGTGTTTTTTGTCTCTAGCAATGTCAGATTTCGTGGAGTTTCTCAGCTGTTGAAATTTAATACGGTCTAGGGGAGTTTTGGTAGTTCTCCAGGTTTTCCAAGCGTGGTCACAGAGTTTAATTTTTGCTTTGGTTTCTCTTGTAAGCCAGGGAGCTATACGGTCTCTGGTTCTAATTAGGCGGGTTGGGGCATGGGAGTCAAGAATGTTTAGGAATGTGTCATTGAAGTATGACACACTTTCGGCTAAGGGTAGGGTATATAGGGTCGACCAATTGCAGACTTTTAGTTCTGCTAGGAATAATTCAGGGTTAAACTTTTTCTTATTTCTGATAAGTTTATATATGGGTGGCTTGGTAAAAGCAAATTTGTGCTTTATAATGTAAGTGATAAGGTGATCACTAAGGTCGTTGGGGAGGGTGCCGGTGGTATAGTTGTTCGGATCTTTATTGATAAGTATCCAGTCAATCAAACTCTCTTTTTGATGTGTGTTGCCAATTCTGGTTGGAGATGAGATTATTTGGGAGAAGCCATATAGATTAATTGGGTGGGGATTTGTCTTAGAGGTGTAGTGGGACCAGTCAATGTTAAAGTCCCCTAGTATAATGGTTTCTTGAGGGTAGTTGTTGGCCAACCAACATAAGGTTTGCTCTAGGTTATCTATGTTCTTCCCTGGTGGGATATAGATAACTACCAGACTGATACATTTTTGGGAGTTTATGCAAATCTTTAGTGCAAGCAGTTCAATATTAGAGACCTGAGGGGGATGCAGAGGGTTCTTAATGATGTTTAATCTGTTCTTAAACATGACAGCTATTCCCCCGCCCTTTCTAGTTATTCTATCTTTCCTTAGTATGTTATAACCCGGTGGAAGAATTTCTTCATCTTTCGTGGCGGGTTTTAGCCATGTTTCAGAAAGACACATGATGTCTGGGGAGTGGGTAGCTATCATAGCATGTAAGCTATGTACTTTGTTGTTAATGCTTCTTAGGTTGAGGTGAAGGGTAAGGAGGGAGGTATTAGGAGTATGAGGTGATGTTGAAGTGCCAGAATCAAGATGAGTGGCAGGGCCTGGGTTAGGGTGGATGTCTCCATTTTGAGTAATACATTTTTTTAAGTGATCTAAAAATCTTTGTAATTTGACTAGTATTTTGAGGTTAGTTTTATATTTGGATGATCGAGGGGAGTGGAGTCTTAGCTGTATATTATTAAAGCCAAGAGTTTTTACAGGGTGGGGAGTAGGAACTATAGGGTTGGGAGGAAGGTGTGTGTGTGTTGTCGTGTAGGCCTTGGGGAAGGAAATTCCTAATAGGGTTTGGTGTTCATAGCGTGTTAAAAGGTAGGGGATAAGAAGAAGTAAAATTAGTGTGGTAATGATGGAATACATGGTTTTGCCCATGGTAAAGAGCAAGTAGTAACTTATGGGAATGATTGGGATTATGAGGGCTGATTAATTTAGGGGATGGCTGAGAGTGTGTAGGGAGGAGTTGTTAAGCTAGGGACAGCTGTGATTGGAAGGGAGGAAAGTGGGATGGGCTATCTATCTCTATAAAATCTGGAGGTAGTGGGGGCGGGTGGAATAAGGGGGCAGGGTGGGGAGCGGAGCGAGCCCGAGCGAAGCGAGGGCGAAGCGGAGCGGGGAATACACCTGTCCGAACACCTGCCTGGAAGTAGCAGGGTCTTAGAGGCAGCTGGGTGAGAGTATAAGGTTAATGTATTGTAATGTTTTCCAATTACAAGAACCTGGTGTTTTAGTAGCCTTAGGATTAAGTATTTCTGCAGGTACTGTTAGGTTTCCTGCCTACTGAACGCCATCCTGGGAAGGAAAACTATAAAATGGGTAATGCTTTACCCTAAAGTCCTTTCCAATTGCTGGAGGTTATAGACATATATATATATATATATATATATATATATATATATATATATATATATATATATATATATATATATATATATATATATAATTTATTTTACATTTGTTAACCGGGATGGTCCGACTGGATACATGTCCTTTTTCAGCGGAGGCCCGGGGAGAAAAGCTCCAACAGAGTTACATTGATAATTAGGTACAGTAAATGAGCTGAAAGAACTTAACAAAAACATAGGCTATTTACATACAAGTACAAGACTGCCATTACTATTTCTGAGATTACTACAAATGTAACATTAATAACATATTAGCAAGGACGGTAGGCAGTATAATGACAGAGTTAGACAGGATACATATTTCTTTATCACAGTATACAAAGTACTTATCTTAGCTAGTTGTTTATGTTTTAGTTAATGGCGCAGAGCTAGTCTGGGTTTGAGCAAGGACATAGCCAGTGTGACTTGAAGTGGAGTTTTAGACTATTTTTGAATTGACTTAGAGAAGTTGCAAGCGTGATGTTATTTGGGAGAGAGTTCCATATTTTACCAGTGGTGTTGGCAAACAGCGCGTCACCACCTAGGTTGAGAGATTTAGTTGTTTGGACAAGGAGTCTGTTTGCTGAGCGAAGGCAGCTTAGATTGGAGTAGGGAGTCATTAAGTTTTTTAGTGCTGGGGTATTCTCAGGTTGTTTAAGGATTTTGAAGGCCTCTATGAGTTGGGACTGGTGAAGAAGGTGTGGGAATTCTATCCATCCAAGCTTTTTCAGGTTAGTACAGTGGTGTGTTCTGTAGGGTAGGCCTGTAACGAACCTGGCAATGTGTTTATAGCAGGATGTGAGCTTGGCCAAATCAGATTTCTTAAGGTGAGTGAGGACAGGAGAAGCATATAGTAGGGTAGAGAGAAGGTGTGAACGGGCTGTGGCTGCCCTGGCATTCTGGGTAAGGAAGGCTTTAATTCTATATAGGGTCCCAAGTTTCTTGTTGACTGACTTAATGGCTTGGTTGCTATGTATATCAAATCTGAGTTTATTGTCAATGTTTACTCCTAATAGCTTTGTATAGGTGTCTGGGGAGATGATGGTCCCATTATTGGATTTTATAGTGAAGTTTTCAGTCGGAGATCTATTGGTTGGGTAGAAGAGAACTAACTTGGTTTTGCTTGGATTTAAGATCAGGAGATGGTTGGCAAGCCAGTTTTCGACTTTGGTGAAGCTATGTTGGGTGGTAGTTAGTAGATTTGCAAGAGAGGCATTGGAACATATTATAGTTGAGTCATCTGCATATTGAATGCAGGTGGCTTCAGGGATGACTGTTTGGATGTCGTTTATGAAGACTGAAAAGAGGAGAGGTCCTAATATGGAACCTTGAGGAACTCCTATGGTATTTGGTAGTAGGCAGGAGAGCTTGTTTTGCCACATTACTGCTTGTTGTCTCCCAGTGAGGTAAGCTTGAAACCAGTCAAGGGCTGGAGTATCTAGATACAGGGTTTTTAAAGTATATAGAAGTAACTGATGGTTTACCATATTCAAGGCTTTCGATAGGTCCAGGAAGAGAGCGGAGGATATTTTTTTATTATTCCGGTTAAGATTAATGTTTTCAGTAAAAGAGAGGAGGGCAGTGGCTGTACTATGATGGGGTCTGAATCCATGTTGAGAGTTTGTGAGTAGTTTATTTTGGGTTAGATAGAGCATTAGTTGGTCGTGCATGCACTTTTCCATAATTTTGGCGAGTGGTGATAGTATGGCTATAGGTCTATAGTTGGATAGTTCTGTGGATGAACCTCCTTTGTGGAGTGGAATAACATAGGATATTTTCCAAATTGAGGGGATTGAGGCCTCGGTTATGGTTCTGTTAATTAGGATTGAGATAGGGTAGGCTACGACATCTGCAGCAATTTGCAGGTATTCAGCCAGCAGAAGATCGGCTGAAAGGGTGGTTGGCTTCAGTTTTTTCAAAAGGGATCTGATAAAGGATGTGGACACTGGCTGGAAGTTAAAAGAGAGTGGTGAGTCGGGTATAGTGTTTATAGAAGTGTGGGGAGGAGAAAGTTGGTTAGCTAATGACTGGATGGTTTCTGTGAAGAAAGTATTGAATGAATTGGCTATATCTTCTTGGCTCTTGTCAGATAATGTTCCTGGGGTCGGAGTAGTGGATTTGCCTGGTTGGAGAAGTTTATTTATGCCTGCCCAGTACTTTTGAGGGTTATTCTGATGTTTATGTTGCAGATTGTAGAAGTAATTTTTCTTATCTAGTATGATGGCTTTTTTAGTCTCATTTCTAAGTTGTTGGAATTTAATACGATCTAGGGGTAGTTTGGTAGTGCGCCATTTATCCCACGCTTTGTCTCTAGTTGTTATTTTGGTTTTGGTGTCTGTTGTTAGCCAGGGTGCTAGTTGAGTTTTAATTCTTATTGAGCGTTTAGGGGCATGCGAGTCAAGTATAGTAAGGAATGAATTGTTAAATGATGACACTGCCTCATCAAGGGGAAGGAACTTTAGTTTTGTCCAGTTACATGATTTGAGTTCAAGTTGAAATTTAGTTGGGTCAAAGTTTTCCTTAGATCTGATAGACCTATAAATAGGTAAGCTTGTACAATTAATTTTGTCTTTCATGATGTATGTGAGCAGGTGATCACTAAGATCATTAGGGAGAGTTCCAGACATATAGTTCTGGGGATGACTGTTGGTGAGTATCCAGTCTAGTATACTCTCTTTTTGGTTATTGTTACCTGTACGTATACATATGTGTACATATATATATATATATATAGGTATATCAATGCTGTACAAGTTCATTGTACATACAGTGATGTTAAGTACTGTTTAAGCTGCACTTTTATGAACAAAAAGATAGCTGGTTATATTTGTGGCAGCAGATTTATTTACTTATTGACATTTGTTAACTGGGTTGGTCCAGCTGGGTTTGTGGCCCATTTTCGGTGGAGACCCAAGGAGAAAAGCTCCATTGAACACAGTTTACAGAAAAATAAATCTTTGCATGAAAGATTTGTTTAATAAGCTAATGAATGCAACATAAAGAGAGTTCTGAAAGAAGTCCAACCAGAAAACATTTGCCCTTTTGGAAAGAAGACAGTCTCAGAGCAGTGGCAGACTTGGAAGTAGATCATGGAAATTGTTCCGGACACTGGAATCCAAATGAAACTTACCAACACAGACCATTTTCCAGAAGAATAATAACTTGTCTTTGAGGTACCTGCTGTGCTTTTGGTTAAACCACATGACCTACACTTATTTTCTATACAATAAAAGACTAGTGGTATCAGCTGGTTTAATCTTCCACAGCACTTATTTGGTACTTACTGCAGAGGATTAAGGCAAACAACTGCTTCCTATATTGAAGAGTTTGACTCCCTCAGCCTCCATTTGCCTATTGTGATATTCTGAGTAAGTCAAATTACCAAATAATGCTCTGGTGCAACTGGGACACTGCACTAGACTCCTCAGTGGTCTCCCAGACTGCATGCCTAGTAACTACCAATGAACCCATCATGAACTTTCATACATATATATATATATGTGTGTGTGTATATATATATATATATATATATATATATACACATATACACATACATACACACATATATATATATATATATATATATATATATATATATATATATATATATATATATATATATGTGGGTCCATGACAATTGAACTTCAGTTCAATTGCCCAAAACCAAATCACTGAATCCACTTTAGCAAAAGTGCTTTTTGCCGAAAAAGCACTTTCGCTAAAGTCCCCAAGAAACAAAAAAAAAAAAAAAAAACACATACAAACACAATACTCATGTTTATGCAGGGGGGCAAGCCCCCCCTGCACCCCCATGTAGGGGGCTGTGCCCCCCACACACACCCTATTTTTATATTCTCACTCCGAGATCGCACTACAATGGGGAAAAGGGAATATTCCCTTATCCCCACTGTACTACAATCTCAGCAACAGCCATTCCCCAAGATTTCCCTTACCTTTTCGCATACTTGCGTGAAAGTGCTTTTCCGGCAAAAAGCACTTTCGCACAAGTATGCCCGGCCATTTCAGTTTCGGAGAAACGCCCATTCGGCAAACTGTCTGGGACCCATATATATATATATATATATATATATATATATATATATATATATAGTTACATACATACAATCTATCATGCTGGTTCTCAAAGATGCACTTTGAAGAAATGCTATAAGGGCCTTTCCCTTAAAACTGGCATCCAGTACAGCATGGTATAGTTCTACTGGGAATGAGAAGAACCTCAGCCATGCTGTTTAGGAATGGAGATGATGATGGAAAAAGTCCTGGCCTCTGCATCTGCTGCATAAGAGGTACATGGGGTTAAATGCAACTGCTCCTATGATGCACTGTTCAGGAATTTCTTTGCAGTTTCACACACATATGTATCATGATACGACAAATGTTTTGCATGATGTAGCCACCAAGCAAGTCAGTAAATGAGTTATTATGGGAAAAATACTTAAAGCCCAAAAACTGGAAACAGCAAATATTCTTTTGTCAAACCTGTCTATTATTTTGTGTCTATCAAGGTAGAAAGTGGTCAAATGGGATTTTGAGACTTAAGCTGAACAAAACTGACAAGAGGATTCTGCAGTGAGATACTTTATGTGAGGGGAAGTCAATTCTGGGGACTGCTAAGCATAAATAGTCTCCCTTCTACACACTTGAGAGTAATAATAATGGCTTCTGTAAAGACAGGTACTGAAGAATGATCAAAGACTCTCTCTGTGTACAAGATTAGAATAGAAACTTTTTAAAAAGGAGGAACATCAAACATGGATATGAATACTACAGTAGATCCAAGTTATATACATATATACATATATGTATATATGTATATATGTATATATGTATATATATACATATATACATCTGGTAAGATGGGAGTAACAATATGCTTATGGAAGTGAGGCTTTTTTTTAATATAAAATAGATGTGATGCTTTATTGACTACATATTTTCCTAAGGTATGAAACAGTACAAGAACATATACATTTCTCTGAATATGAGCAACACTTATCTCATATTTACACTTTACAATGAATTACAACAGAGAATGGATTAATTAAACAAATTAATAGTTATGCTGTCCTGTGTGGTTATTTTATGTATTTCTCTACTGCTTTCTTTCTCCGAGGTTAATCACGGTCTATACCTGAAATGGATTCATTTATGCATCAGTCCATTACCCTGCTCAACTTACAGATGAAAACCACCCTAACAAAAACGTAACAGATGAGAAGAAACCAAACTTAAATTAATGAACAAGCTTTTAATATTGAGCGCTTTCATCCAACACAGGACTTCAGCAGAATAAAATAAACACAAAACATGCACATTATTTATACTCAAGCCAGACGATTAAATTCCACTAAAAATCACATATTGAACTTATTAATCAGATAACCAATTGTACGTTTGTCTTTATTTATTCTGATTGAAGTCCTGTGTTGGAAGAAACGCTCAATATTAAGCTTGTTCATTACGTTTGTTTTTTTCTAATTTGTTACATTTTCACTGGGGCGATTTTAGTCTGTTGGTTTTATTGGTTTCACCTTATCCATTCCGTCATTGAAGTTTGCCCTGCTCAACTTATGTTAACAGGGTGCACATATCTATCTACAGGATAGCTGTTGACATGTATGTACTGTATGTTTACTGGCATAATTCACTCAAACATGCTGCTCTCCATTCTAGATTAACAAGTGATGACAATCTTAAGAAGGGTTTATGTGCATTAAAAGCAGAGGATTCCTGCTAGGGGATATAATCAAAATGGACTTTGTGAAAATGCATGTCAATACAAACAGGGAGGATACTGCTGCATTGCATTTAACAAGATGGAAGAACAGACTATACAGAATAATGATAAAAAGAGAAGATTTACTGACCTTTGCACATACATCAGATATTATGGATGCATGACACATCATTAGAATAAACTGTCCTAAATTAAAGGCAAGCCCTGAGCCGAAAAAGTGGTGAGTGAAGATTATTTTCTTCATTTAAATGTAGTCTGAATCTAAAGTGTATTTTATGATGTAATGAGTTGTTTGGTTAATAAATTACCACAGGAGTAGGGGCATTTTTAATCATTTATCTTGTGCAGTATTGTAAATGGTTAAAAGATGTGACAGGTCTCTGAAAGAATAAATAAGGTAATGTGAAATTAATACGAACTGTATTGTGTGAGGAATGCCCCAGTTTTTATGTGGGGAAGACTATTAAAATCTAGTGGCAGGATTAAGCAACATCTTTATGAAATTAAGAGAACAAGTGAATGCAAATTACTTACATATACATATGCAAGAGTATCCAGACCACAGGTTTGAATTTTAGGCTCTTCAGATTATACAGTGAAAGACACACGAGAACTGAATTTGCAAATTTTAATAAATGAAACAGAAAAATATAGGCTTAATGAATCCATGTCATTTAAGGGCATCTAGAAAACAAGACCAACAACTGGTTATTTACTTTGTGTCTTTTAATAAATATGGGTTATTTACATATCTGCTTTTGATATGGGGATAAAACTAATTTTATTTTTTTAATACAATCTGCTGAAAATAAGCTTGAAATGCTTGTAAATATACAAGAACAAGGGACAAATGACCATTTCAAGGCAAAGTATATGACCCTGTGGGCGTCCCCAAAGGAGAACAACTCATAAGGAAAGCCATCAGAAGACGAAAATTCATTATCTTATCATCCTGTAGCACAGGAACTTCTTCCTCCTGACCTCTAACAGACAAGGAATCAGAAAGAAGATGAGCACCTCACTAAAATAAAATATGAGGATAGTCAAGCTTATGATAGGAAGGCATTTCCATGGATACAGATCTGCCACAGGCATTGTGCCTAAGTGATGAATCATGCTCCCATTTAACCAGTCAACCCAACTGCCAACTTGCACTAAACAGGCTGTTAAACTGGCACCACAAAGCATCACAAGTTAGATTCCTTCTCCAGGTCTGGGACAGGCCTTGTTACACTCTCCAATATGGCAGTTCATGCAAAGGAATAAGGTTGAGTTGTTGGTGAGCTACTTCCTGTAGTAAAAGAATACAGGACTTGAGTACTTCCTCCTTCAGCTGCCTATATTATGACTCTGAGCAAGTCAACTAACCAGTGTGCACTCCCGGGTCACCCTGAAAAGGGTCATTTTGTCCAGTCTGGTCAAAAAATAAATTTAAATTAAAAAAAAAATCCCTAGCAGGGACCAGGAAAGCCAATAACTCTAAGGTAGACAATGGAGGACCTAAGAGGACCATTTAACCTTGTTCTTGCTGGCAAATAGACATATTTTGGAGGCAGAAAATCACTAAGTTCTAACCAGAAATATGACCTGGAGATTTGAGTGCATGTTCCTCATGAATGTCAAGGGTGTTCACTTGCCTGAATAAATGAGGGAGGAAAAGCCCACACACTCCTACTCTCAACTCCTAGAAGGGCAGCTGGTGTGGCGGCAACTCCATGATCAATCTCATACCACTTTGAGGATGAGGGGCTGAATGACAATCCACTAGAAGATGATCATAGCATAAAGATCTGGATTCCTTACCTTCAGCACAATCCTATTTAGGAGGATCTCTGCATAACCCTTTTGATATGTTCATGTGTTGGTCCCCATCACTTCTACCAAGCAGTGGGCACTAATTAAGATCTTGCACTTCACTCATCTACCATGGTGCTTTTCAGTACTGAAACATTGACATCATGATCCCATGTCATGCACAACATTTATTAACTGTGGTTCCCCTAATTCTAGATCTGGTAACCACATATATGGAAGGTCAATGCTTTTCAGGCAGGAAAACCAGGAACCTTCAAATGACATGTTATAAGGAAATCTAAACTGTATAACAAAGGTCATGTGATGGTGCAGAGAAGGAAGCATCAGAGTACTCCACTCAAACAGAGGGTTCTCCCAAAGTAAAATCTAAAAACAACTGACTGTAAGAAGTTAACAGCAAATGGTAAAAATATGTGATTGCACCTAAAGGTGTAAGGATCTGGCATTCTTAACACAAAAGCTGTGTAACTATCAAATTAGCTCAAACTAGGAGAAGTGACAAGATCACCTAAGTATGGACAACACACTGAACATAAACCTTGATGGATAATATTTTTCAGAAGAAAAATGTCAGACTCTTACTAATTCAGTTGCAAGTGAAGTCTTTTTCCATAGAATAATCAATCAATCAATAAAAAAGAAGCACACCCCTAGCCTGGCACTTTAAACACTACAACTAACACAGAATCTTGCTCAGATACCTGCATTACTTGGCAAAAAAAGATTAACATGAACATATACACATTCAGATGGAAGTATTCTCACCTGCAACTTTACTAAGTGGTACGGAAACAGTACTACAGCAGACAGGAAGAAGCTTCAAAGAGCGGGGAGGATTGCGGAGAAGATGATGGGCACAAATCTTCCAACCATGCAAGAACTTACTTTTTAAAACAAGAAGCATTAGAAGGGCTTACAAAATACTTAGACACATCACATCCAGCATTTGGCTGGTTTGCTAGACTTTCATCTGGCAAGCTGAAAAGCATCTGCTGTAGGACCTCAAGGCTCTTGAACAGCTTCTACACAACAGTAATAAGGCTCAAACTGACATCAACTTGGACGTCTCCTACTTCCAAACGTGATCTCAATAGTAATATTTTGCTGAAAGTGATACATTATTTAATTCACTATAATTAATATATTACAGAAGTGCAATATATTTCTCTTAAAAGTGCAATTGCAATAATTCCTCGTGTAATATTAAACTGCTTTTTCTTCTCTTTTTCTGTGTACAGTATTAAATGTTCATATGTTTAGGTTTATATGTATGGGTAGCTTTTTCTTGACTAGAAATAGGTTATGATGAGTACTTTTTTGTGTGTATTAGTCATTATAATAAGTGTGTATATGTCATGTCTTATTCTTTTTATACTTAAATTGCCTCTGTACTCTGATGAAGAGGTGATAGCCGAAATTTCATTTAGGCTGCACTTGTGTTTCCTAAATGACAATAAAGTTTTCTTTGAATCTTTGAAGAAAACTGTAGTGTTGCTTAAAGTCTATAAATGTCTGGTCTCATCTAGTCTATGCTTTGTTCCAGTCATCCTAGAACCCCTCCAATGCCTTGCACTGTAGACGCTTCAGACAATGCATTCTAGGGATCTACTACCCTCTCCTTGAAGTAGCACTTCCAACAGTTACCTATTCTCATTTTTGTCTTTCTTCAACTCTACAACATATACTTCTAATGTTGCAAAATATCTACACCATATCCCCTTTCTTTTCCACTCTCTCCTAGTGCATACATGCTCCTATGTCTAAATCTCTCTGCACTCACTGTTCCCACCACTCATTTTGGTAATTTGTTATACTCTAATAATCCAATTTCCCCTTCTCTTTATCGAACCTAGAATTGTAGACAGTACTTCAAATGTGGTATTACAAATGCTGTGCAGTAGAACAGAAAGACCTATCATGTGCACAGGATTATTCGGGATGGGGTGATTCCCCCCTCAAATCATTTTCTCAACTACCCAGCTTAGGATCATAATGTTAAATATAGCCATCTTGTGCATTTTCTTTAACATAAACGCCTTCCTGCCACCTGCTTTTTCTACTATCTTGGGGCTGTTGTATACATTTTACTTTGTTTTAATTGATTAATTAATTTATACACAAATTATGACTTGAATGTTTACCTGGGAAGTTCTCATTTTCAATAGAGTACTGGACAGATAAACTCCAGAATCATTATAGTACACATAGTGCACATCAGAACCTTCTGGTATTATGAAACAACATACAGTATGTTCCAAAGCAGTGCGACTTGAAGCCATAATATAAATTACATATACACAGTAAATACTGACCATATACAGTACTGGTTGTAATGGCTGTTTGACAATGAACTGAAGAGGGTTTTGCATAGGTGTCAAGTGACAAAAGAAAAGCTTCCCTAATAGATAACCATGGTCAGTGGATGAAACAGTCAGCAAATAGTGCACAAAAGCATGATATGTCATTGATTTCTAGAGAATTAAGAACTATAAGCAAGGTGCATAATATGCTGCAGAGATGCAGAGCTACACACAACCTTCTGACAACACAGATACACATGAACACAACTAATATACAAGTTTCAGAGGTCAGCAAAGACCTATTAGCATTTAAGGCCTACAGTTTAAATCCGTACTGCCAAAAGACAATGTACTGCAAAAAATCTCTAAGTTGGTACAATGATAAAAGTACCTGGAGCACAGTTTTTAGTAAAAAGTGAAACTAATAATAATAATAATGTTAACGTGTCTACACAGAAAACTGGCACGAATGTAAATGCTAAAATATATTAATTTGGTCTCTGACCTCACTGTAGTGTGGAACGAACATATAAGGTACTACTGAATCAGTACTGACAACTGTGGCATTCCACTACTTACTGACAGCTCTGCCATATGTCATCTTCTGTTTCTGGTCAGACAGATTCCTATACAAGCCATCCTTTTCGACCTCATACCAACACCTTCTAACCTTCTAAACCACCTCCTGTAAGTTACAGAGTCAGAGGCCTTGTTTAAGAACAAATACACTATGTCCACAGGATTCCCTCTGTCCACCTCAGCAGTGCTGTACATGAAGAACTGATTGAAATGAACAAGCATTTCCTCTACTAAATGATGCCATACTGTCATAGGTAGGTACTAGGCTATCGGCCCAAGGGCCTACGTAAGCCTAGCCAACAAGGTTCCCTGGCTTACGCCACCCAAGAAAGTTATTTTCCTGTGCCACTGTTGAGCAGAGACACAGAAGTGATTCCCGGGGTGTATTTCCTATTTCGCATTCACTCAAGATTTTTCTTGAAGAGTGCTAATGAAGAACTTTGCTTGAAATAGATGGGTAGCCTGTTCCACAGTATGGGAAGTCTCTGGGACAGGAATCTATCCCTCCAGCATGTCCTGTTTATTGTGGTGACAAGGTTTAGGTCCCTAGAGCGTGTAGCTCGGAGGGATTGGGATTTCTTTAGGTGTAGCATGTCCAACAGCTCTGGGTTTGACATAGCTTTATATGTTAGGCAAAGATCACCTCGGAGTAGGCAATATGCTATGGAGTAAAGCTGGAGTTTTTTGAGATTCAGTGTAGGGCATTTGTTTGAGGCCAGTAATCCTCTTTGTGAGGTACTTCTGTGGCCTTTCCAGCTGCTGCAGATGTCTTGTGAGATACAGTCCAAAAGGGGCGTTGTACTCTATAATGGGTCTAATGAGTGATGAGTAGAGGGGAACAATGACCTCTTTTTTCCAGGATAAGAACCTTTTTATGATGAGGTGTGCCATGTAGAAAGACTTTCTGACTACTGTGGCGATGTGGCTATCAATTGAGAGACTACTGTCCACCTGGGTCCCAAGGTCTCTTACCACGCATTCGGTGTTAAGTAGATTGCTGCCTATGTGGTAGTTCATGGGTACAGAGTTTTTACCAAAGGGCATGACACTGCACTTTATGGCAATGAGCTTGAGGCCACTGCTCTGACACCAGGCATCTGTCTCAGCGAGGCCCTTCTGTTGGATGTCCACATCATTTGGGGACTTGACTATGGCTCCTAGTTTTCAGTCATCTGTGACCTTCGTTAGCAAGAGGCCTTCTGTGTTAGCCTGTACTTCAGAGAAGGAGATACCAAACAGAAGAGGTCCCAGGACGGAACCCTGTGATACTCCACTTGTCACTGCTTTGAGGTCAGATTTGGAGTCTATAACTTTTACAGTGTGGGTTCTGTCAGTGAGCCAGTTGGCAACCCATCTTGTGACATAGGGATTTATACCTCGTTTAGTGAGTTTAGCTATAATTCCAGAATGGGGGATGGTGTTGAAAGCCTTGACGAGGTCAAGATAGGCTGTGTGAACCACCTTACCCTCATCTACGGCTTTGTTGACTGCCTCAAAGAAGTCGATCAGGTTCAGGAGGCATGATCTGCCTTTCACAAACCCGAACTGGGTACTGTCTACCACCAAACAAGGAATCTTTCTACCACCGATTAAGGAATCAGCCTTCAAAACTCCACTGTGCAATTCTGAGACTTCTATCTTCTTCTCCGAATGGAAGTGATGTTACCAAATCTGCAACTATTTGGTTCTTTTTTAGATGTACTTCTGAAAAAAGGAAACTAATGATGTTTCAAAGACATACACTATCCACTCTATAAAACCTATCAGCCATATTAACCTTTATAACTTCACCCAACTCAAAAAACCTACTCACATCGATAAGTCTTCCAAAAGAGAATCCATACTAGACTGGATCCTCACAAACCAACCCAATACTGCCCACCAGTGTGGTACACTGCCTGACTCTCTCAGTGACCACAATCCCACCTTTACCGAAAACAAACTAAAAACTAATATCCCACCCTCCACACTACAAACCCGGTCCCGGAAAACATTTCCCCACAGCTCACTTCCAAGGAGACCAGTTGGTCTCCTATCAAATACCCCCCACTGGACAAAGCAGTCGAATACTTTAACACCACATTTCTAACCATCTTGAACCACCTACCCCCAATCAAAACAATTGGGATACGTAGTAATCCTGCCACCTGGCTACAAAATCTGCTACAGCCTTACTCAAAGATAGGGACAAGGCTTGGAAAATATGGCAACAACACAAGACACCCACAACTAGGCAAATCTACCTTGAACTATGAAATTAGGCAAAAAAAAAAACAAATTAGGATAGACAAGCAAAGTCACTATATCTCCCTACAAAGTAAACATAACATTAACCCTCAAAAATTTGGGGCTGCAGTGAACATCATCATACAGCCTGGAAAGACCACCATCCCACCCCCCAACATAGATGGTACAAACTCAGACATAGCCACCAGCTTTAAGGAATACTTTACCACCTCTATACTTAAATCCAAACAGTACACACACACACCAAACCCACCACAACCCACTAAGGCCCCAAATAACACTACCCCTTCTCTCTCAAGCCAGTACCAATCACTATTATTCAAAAATACCTATCCAAACTCAAACCCACCACCCTAGCAGCTGACAAATTTTTGGCTGTATACCTTCAAATCGCATCCCAGGCTATAGCTTACCCCATCTCACTACTAATAAATAGATCCATTAATGAAAATACTGTCCCATCCTTATGGAAGACCTCAATCATCATTCCCCTTCACAAGGGTGGCCCCTCTACTGACCTCTCCAATTATCGACCCATCGCGAGCCTCTCACCCCTATTAAAGATCTTAGAAATGTGCATCAACTCCTTATCCACCTTCTCTCCAATAAATTCCTCTCCAACTCGCAACACGAATTCCGCCCATCCCATACTATAAACTCACTCAGGAACAAAGGCAACCTAGTCTCTGCTACCTTTCTAGACTTACCCAAAGTATTCGACATAGTCTCTCATAATAAACTCCTAACATACTACTCTGATCTCAACATCAACAACTCCTCCCTACTCTGGTTTCAAAGTTACCTAGACAACCGCCTACAGTCTGTCAAATGGCTCATCTCCCTATACCCCATTTCCAGTCACACTAGGTGTCCCACAAGGTTCTATTTTGGGCCACCTTCTCCTCAACATCTTTACAAACCAACTTCACTTAGCAACCACAAAAGCTGACGACACAACCCTGATCTGCTCTGCTCCAAATATCCAACTCCTCCAGCAAAAAGCCCAAGAATCTTTTACAGAGACAGAAAACTGGTTAAGCCACAACTAATATTAAACCCAAAGAAAACACAACTTGTGTTGTTTTACCAGTCTAAGACAAACGCCCCCAACTTGTCCATACTCTCAACCAATAAAACACTCATCACCCAAGTATCAAAGGCTGAACTCCTAGGACTTACAATTGAGCCACAATTAAAATTAAGTAGACACATCTCTATAACTATCTCCAAAGTCCATACAAAAATAGGTACCCCTTTACCGCTGCAAAAAGTACCTCACCTCCAAGGCTTGATCTGATATTGCCAGAACCCACCTCCTGTCCACACTACTCCACGCATTCCCAGTTCTAACAAACCTAAATAAATCCGACCCGAACAAACTTTCTACCTGCTACAACAAAATCTACACATATTACATTGGCTAGAACTTCCCAATCTACTTCACTGCCACCAACTCAACCTAGCCCACCAAATATTATACTAACCTGAGAAAATCCCTGTCCTGCCTGGTCTCCTAAATTTTTACAACTGAAATAGACAACTATGATCCAGTAATAAAGCTCTGATCAATCCAAATCCATGTAAAAATAGCTGAGGAGAGTCTCTCTTCCCTAATGAAGGCACAAAAATATGGAACACCCTGCCTCCTGACCTCAGAATACAAAACTATCTCTACATTCAAAAACCTCCTTAAAGCATACCTCTATAGTAACCGCCTTTGTAAATGCAACCCCCCCCCCCCCGAATCCACATTGACTGTAAGACTTAACTTATAGCAGACCTGCTGTTATTCCCTCATGCTTCTGGTACTCACCAACTTTATCTACCAGTGCTACTGTACATATGGTATATATTGTTACTGCTTGATAAAATGCATATTACTGCCTTTTAACTATACTCATTATATATACTGTATAAAGTACATCTACTAACATGTTTCCTAATCTGCTTTGTAACAAAATTTACATTTTATATTCTATTATATTTTTGTAACTAACTGTTGGCATTACTCTATTTTCTGTAAATTCTGGAGCTCTTCTCCTCAGGACTCCGCTGAAAATGCACACCAGATGTCCACTCGGATTATCATGGTAAATAAATGTTAAATAAAATAAATAAATAAATGAATGAATAAATAAATACAGTTGCGTAACATATTTAAGCAATAACCCACCCCTGGGTGTGGGTAATGCTGGATTTACCCACGGTTGGTGTGGTTTGGTCACAAGGGCGAAACCAGAGTGGCCAAACAAAGACAACCGTGGGTAAATCTAGCATTGCCCACACCCAGAAGTGGATTATTGCTATTATACAAGGACATTATTTAAGAAAAAAAATACTTACTTTTCTTAAATAATGGCATTGTATAATGCCTCCTTGCTGCCCTTGCGCAGCTGTCCAGTATTCTGCGGCAGTTCTGATGTACTGCGCATGCGTATGGTTATGCAGTACATCAGAACTGTGTGTGGAAGCAACGGAGAAAGGAAGATCTCTGTTGCTTTTAAAAAACGTGTCTCACTATGTTAAAAAGAGTTTAACATAGCGAGACAGCTTTAAAAAAAGCAACGGAGAAAGGAAGATCTCTGTTGCTTTTTTTTTTTTTTTTTTTAAGATATCTACCTGTTCTACATGGCTCATACAAGATCAAGGACATTCTTCTTCTAGGGTAACATCTCATTCTATGCTCACATGAATTTTATTTACTTACTTGTTTTATTTAGAAAGGTAGTGCTCTGATCACAACAGAACAAAATAAGGCATAACCCAAGTGAATGCAATGACAATTATACAGATAGTAAACAAAACAATCTTGCAAAAACTCTATTGATTAGTACACAAAAAATACATGTACAGTATTTACAACAATGGCTTACCAATATAACTTGCCTCTGTGGTGCACAGAGATGGAGCTCTCACGGAGATCCAGGTGACCAACGTTCAATTAGCCACCCTGGTACTGGAGGAATCAGGGAGGGTGAGGGAGGAGTGAAGGGGCATGTCCCACTTACCTCTCCTGGGGGATGGGAACGGCTGCACATACTTAGGGGCACAGGCAGCTGATGTGATTTCCCCTGGTGTGGGGAATCCATCACTAGTGCTTCAGGGGATAGGCAGAGCCGCTTGGAGGAAATGCTCCTTGTGGAAGGAAAGGGACATCCTTCTTGGACAGCCCACTGCGTTTCTCCTTGATGCTTCACTGAGTAGATGTAGGACTAGAATAAAATAAAAAAATAGAAAAATCTCAAACCATCCTGATAGCTGTCTAAATGTCCTCGTTCAGCCAACCCTCACTTTAGTGATGGACATTAAATGGGCAACTGACTGGGGGGAGGCTGATGACTGATATCCAGTGAAGACAACCCCTCCCCCCCAACAAACAATGGTTTAACAGTGTGAGCATCAGAGCATTTACTAGTTTCCATGCCTTCCTTGACCTAAATGAGTGTACTTCATAATTCTTACCATAATGTTCCATCTGAGTAGTTAAGACTTCATTTGTCATCAACCTGTGGACTTTGGATCTGGACCAGATCCGAGACAGTAGTTTCACCAGCATCAGATCTGAGCTCTGAGGTCCTTCCCTTACCCATAACACCACTGCATCTCCTTCCTTTCCTCAGATCAAGTTTGCCACCCAACACATCAGCCCGATCAGCAAAAACCTGACCCAAAAGCAAAGACAACAGGGCCGCAAGGGTACTCTCTCTTAGTCATTCAAGTGAAAGAAACGAATAACAAGGTCAGGGAGAAGGAGGGAGGGACGGCTGATGACAAATGAAGTCTAACTACTTAGATGGTGGAACGTTATGGTAAGTACATAACTTCTTCATCTGAAGTAATCTTCATTTGGTCATCAACCTGGGGGACAGATTCCCCAGCTACCATAACCTTGGGAGGCCCTCAAGGAAGGATATTCCGGAGTATGCCGGAGCAAAAGGATGTTCTCCCTCTGGAAACCATGTCCAATTTATAATGAGAAATGAAAGTATGAGATGAGGACCAAGTAGCCGCTGAACAAATATCGTCCAGGGATACTCTGGACCAAAAAGCAGCAGATGTAGCCATAGACCTGGTAGAATGAGCATGAACCCTCCCGAGAACAGGCATACTTTACCTTTGCAAACTTGCAGAATGCAAAGGGAAAGCTACTTGGCAAAAGTCACCTTGGGAACTGGTTTGCCTAGAAAAGGTCTGACGAAGGACACAAATAATTGGTCAGACTTGCGAAAGGGCCTAGTCCTATGCAAGCAGAAATGTAACTGCCTATGTACATCTAACAAATGTAGTTTGTATTCCCCCAGTCTGAAAATTTGGGAAAAAGACAGGTAGATTGACTGATATTTGATTCTGAAGCTGCTTTAAGCAAAAAAGAAGGATTAGTCCAAAGTGAGACCCTGTCTTTATGAAAAAAATCATATAAGGGGGTTTAACAGATAATGCTTGAAGTTCTGACACTCTCCTAGCCAAGGTGATAGCCACTAGGGAGAGCCGTTTTCCAAGACAAAAATTTCAAGTCCACAGAGGCAGCCAGTTCGAAGGGTGGAGCAACTAACGCCTGTAAAACTAAGATAAGGTCCCAAGGAGGAGCAGGGTCCTTAATCGGAGGCCTTAAAAGGAAGGTACCTTTAATAAAGGTTTTGCAGAGTCTGGAGGAAGCTAAAAACCCCATGTTTTCACCTACATGGAAATTAGAAATGGCAGCCAATTGAACTTTCACCGTAGAAAAGCTGGCACCCTGCTGGAAAATGTGTGCTAAAAATTCAGGAACCACTGGCACTAGAGCCATAAAAGGATCTAATTCCCTCTGAGAAGCTCAGATAGAAAACCGCTTCCATTTACTACGGTAAACTTTTCTGGTAGACAACTTATGAGCTGCCACCAGAATAGATCTAACAGGGGAAGAAAGTCCGGGAGTCCTGTGAATCAATGGAACTGGAGTAACCAAGCCGTGAGCTTCAGACTGCCCAGATCTGGAAGTGGAATCCCCTATGGGTGCGAAATAAGATCCGGGATCAGATCCAAGATCCAAGGAGGAGCTACCAGATAAGACAACAGACAGGGAAACCAGATTTGACGAGGCCAGAATGGGGCAATGAGGATTGACTCTGCTCCCCAACCGATGAGGCTTCTGTAAAAACTTTGTCATGAGAGGTAACGGGGGGTAAGCATAAAGAAAACCGTGGGGGGGGCCAAGCATGGACCACAGCATCTCTTGGGGGGGGGGTCCCCCCTGAGGGGGGACCAGAGCATAGAACTCGCTGCACTTCTCATTGGAAGGAGATGTGAAGAGATCGCTGCAAGGCCGACCCCACTCAAAGAAGATCTGCTCTGCTACATAAGGATTCAGAGACCACTTGTAAAGCATTACATTAGTCCTGCTCAAGTTGTCCGCCAGTATGTTGGACCGGCCTGGAATGTGCGTTGCTATCAGAAAATGGTTGGTGGAGATCGCCCATTCCCACACTCTCATGGCCTCTCGACAAAGGGGGTAGGACCTGGTTCCTCCCTGTTTGTTGATGTACCAGACCACCAACATATTGTCTGTCTGAATCGCAATAGTTCCCAGAGGAAGAAAGGCATGAAGGGCCTGCAATGCTAATAAGACCACCCTCATATTCAGAACACTGATATGCAGATTGGTCTCGTTCAGGGACCCATGCCTTGGATTGTCCTGCCCAAGCAATGACCCCCCCCCACCCTAGTTGGGAGGCGTCCGTTGTCACTGTGGCTTGGGGAGAGGCTACAACAAAGGACCGTCCCTCTACTATCTCTGGAGAGTGTAGCCACCAGAGAAGGGACTTCCTGCAGGCCTCGCTTAAGCAAATCGGATGCGTCTATGGCTGATGCAATAAAGACAACTGGACTGCCAACATCCACTGCAGAACCCGCATGTGAAGATGAGCACAAGGAGGAAGAGTGATAGTGGCTGCCCTGGATCCTAGGGCTCTTAACACCACCCCGGCTGGGGGATAGGGAGACTGAAGGATCACGGGAACATGAAGATTTAAGCTCTGAACCCTCTCTGGAGTCAGAAAGCCTATGTATTGCAAGGGACAAAGAATACCAAAACACACTACACACATGAAACAATACCCCAAAACTGTCCAAACAGCCTGGAGCTCAAGGGATCATGATATAGATGAAGCCACGGCAAACGAGATCTAAGGAAAGGCAGGAGATGCAGTGGTGTTACGGGTAAGGGGAGGAGCTTGGAGTTCGGATCTGATGCTGGTGAAAGTGTCGTCTTGGATCCAGTCCGGATCCAAAGCCTACAGGTTGATGACTAAATAAAGGTAACTATTTCAGATGTACAGGTGCATACACTTGCCATAAATTTAGATGTCCAAGTGTATTCACTATTGCAGTCCTGACTTACGGGATTTCCTGTTTCAGAAGCCCTTGGTTGGCCCAATTACCAAAGAAAAAAAATTTCCTCTGCCTAAGGTTGGTGGATGCTGTACCCTGACGTCAGTACGTTTGGTTATAAAGGGAGTAAAGCTGATGCCATGACATCAACTTTTCTTGTCCCAGGAAGGTAGGAGCCCCATAGGTGACCCTTAAGTGAAGGATAAAATAGTAGGAAATGGTGTCTTGTAGGGTCCCTCTGAATAGAGTCCTCTGGCAGGGGATGGACAGGGAAGTAAGCTGTTATAGCAAGGAGAATAAGGGGATGGAGGGAGGGAAAGGAGACCAAGAATGAATACACCCAAACATCTACATTTATGGCAAGAGTAACCAACTGTATTATGTCCTTCATATTTCAATGTTGAAGTCCTGACTTATGGGATGATTCCCACAGCTGTGAAGATGATGGAAGGGGTATCAAGGAGAGGACAGGATGCCCTGCAAAATGGCAATGGTAAACCCTGCTCTGGTCCTGGAGGTGGCTGACAGGTGGTAATGTTTGGTAAAGGTATGCACAGGTGGTCTAGCTGTTTCCAAACTGTCTTTGGTAGGTATTCCCCTTAGGAAAGCAGTGGAGGTAGAAGTGGCCCTAGTTAACTGTGTCCTAATGGATTGAGAAGTTGTTTTTTTTTTGTCATGGTAGATGTAACAAAAGGAAATGCAGTGGGTGATCCACTTAGAGACAGTCTGTTTGGAGACTGGCTTACCTTCAGATCCCAAGGCAAAGGAGATGAACGGTTCTGTTTTTCTGACAGCTTTAGTTCTGTTAAGGAGGTAGTGAAGTTGCCTGTGGACATCTAATTAATGAAAGATTCCTTTTCCCTGGTTTTGTAGCTTAGGGAAGAAAGTAGGCAAGTGTATAGCCTGGTTCAGGAAAGTGTCTGTGACTACCTTGGGCATAAAGGAAAGGTTAGTTCTGAGTGATACTCTGTCGAGGTGGAATATAAAAAATATTTCCACTGCCACGAGAGCTTGCAACTCAGAGACCCTTCTAGCTGAGATGATGGCCAGTAAGAGGGTAGTCTTCCATGTCAAGAGCTTTATTTCAGTAGAAGCAGCAGGTCCAAAGGGGGGTAAAGTCAAATTTTCTAGAACAAAGTTGAGGTCCTAAGGAGGGGCGGGCTGTCTCCTGGGAGGTCTGACGTGAAGCACTTCCCTAAAGAACGGTTTCATTAGGGGGTGGGAGAAGATAGGAGGAAGACTAGGCATGTGGGGTGAAATGGCAGAGGACTGTATCTTAATGGAAGAGAAGGACAGGTCTTTGTCCACCAAGATAGTCGAGTAGTCTAAGATGGCTGCAATTTTGGCTGAGAAAGGGTTGAGCGCTTTCTCTTGACACCCAAATGGAGAATCTTTTCACTTGGCAGAATATTTTTTTTTATAGTACTGGGCTTTCTAGACTACTTGAGTACATTAAGCACCCAGCTACTCAGGGGGAGCTCAGGGTTGAAGTTTGCTGAATTATCTAGGCTGAGAGCTTGAGCATCTGCAGGCTGGGGTGTAGGAGTTTCCCCCTTGTTTGAGTCAGCAGATCTACTTTCTGAGGTAGCTGCCAAGGTTTTTCTTTGGTCAAAATCATTAGCAGAGGGGTAGCAATGTTGCCTGGGCCAGTCTGGGGGTATCAGGATGACCCTTGGTTCTTCCTCCTTGATTTTTAGAAAGACTCTTGGAAGGAGAAGCACGGGACTGCATGCATAGAGGAACAGATGGTTCCAGGGGAATGAAAAGGCATCTGTCCTCCAACCTGTGTGAAACTTGCTCCTGGAACAGAATCTTTTTAGAGGAGCATTTTTGTTGGTGGCAAAGACATCTATTTGAGTGGACCCCGATTTCAGGGCCATGCTGAGAAAGGTTTCCCTGATACAGCTGCCACTCTTGGGGATCTAACAAGTGTCTGCTAAGGTGGCCTCCTACAGTGTTTTGAGCCCAAGAAAGGTTCTGAGCCATCAGGTGCAATCTCACAGCATCTGCTGTCTCCCAGGTTTGCACTGCCAGGCAGCAAAGAGGGTAGGAGTGGGTACCCCCCTTGTGCATTTAGGTACCACATGACTGTTGTGTTGTCTGTTTTGATAAGTAGGACCCCTGGTTTCCAGTGATCTTGGAAGACCACCAATCTCTTCTGTACTGCCATCAGTTCTTTCCAATTTATGTGTTTGTGCCTGAACTTTTTTTCCCATTTGCCCTGAGACAGGAGGTGCTGGAAATGGGCTCCCCAGGCTGTGTCTGATGCAGTCGTAGTTAAGGTCTGGTCCTGAAGGATGAACCTGAAGGGAAGACCCTGGTTCTGTGTACATGCTTGTGCCCACCATACCAGTTCCTCCCTGAGACAAAGAATTAGCTGAATTTCTGTCTCCAGGTGCTGTGAATGTTGGCACCAGATATTCTTGAGTTACCACTGAAGTTTCCTCATGTGAAGCCTGGTGAGAGATCATTAGTGTGCAAGATGCCATGTAGCCCACTGCTCTGAGGAATTCCATAGCTGAAAGGCATTGTCTCTGCATAATGGTCTGGAAGTACTAGGTTAGAAAAGCAGCCTTGTCTGGAGGGAGAAATTCCAGGAAGAAATCCAGCAGAGTCCCAAGTAAAACTATCCTGGTGGAAGGTTTTGTGTTGGATTTGTTGAGGTTTATGGTGAGCCCTAGGGAGAAGAGTATGGCCTGGGTGAAAGTCAGATAATTGAGGAGCTTTGACTGATTTCTGGCTTGTATGAGGCAGTCATCCAGGTAAGGGTAAATTTGGACACCTCTCATTCTGTAGAAACCCTGGGAGCAGTAGACAAGCCAAAGGGAAGATCAGAGAAATTAAAGTGATTTGTACCTGATTTGCAGCATAGAAAACTTCTGCAGAATTATTCTATAGGAATGTGTAGGTGGGCATCTTTCAGGTCCAGAGTAAACATTAGAGCCTGAGGGATTATCATGGGTAGCATTTTTTGAACAGTAATCATTCTGAACTTAAGAAATAAGGCTGATGGAGGATGTACAGATCCAGGATAGGGCGCCAGGAGCCTTCTTTCCTAGAGACCAGGAATAGCCTGCAGTAAAACCCCTTTCCTGCCTGGTGGTTTGGTACGGATTCCACAGAGCCCTGGGAGCACAGATTTTTGGATATGAGAAATGAACTCAGCTCTTTGGTTTTGTGGCACATTGGGGAGGCCTGAGAATCTTAATGATTCTTTGAAAGTGAGCCTGTAGCCTTTTGAAATAACTTCCAGCACCCGCATGTTAGAGGTGGTAAGGGCCCAGTTCTCCTTGAATAGGGAAAGTCTTCCTTCTCCCTTTCCTGGGGGTGGGGGATAAGTCACTGCTAATCTCTGCTACGGCCCTGTGGCCTAGAACTCCCCAGTCTGGGTGTTACTGATGACCACTGCCTTGCCGTTTGAGATTGTTGTTGCTGTCTAGGAGGCCTTTCTCTTCGTGTTTTTTTCTGACTTGGTTTAGGATTGTGAAGGAAAGGACTAATGCTTAGTGGGAAAATTCCTAATAAATCTGGGTGGCTGGACTTGAGGGAAGTCTTTTACCGTCTGCAAGGATTTAGCTTTATCCTCCATCGTTTTAAGACAGCCTCAGCTATAGGTCCAAAGAGGGAGTCTTTATCCAAGGGTGTATCTAGTCATTTAGATTTGACTTGTTCTAGTAATGTCTGCTCTCTAAGCCAAGCATTTCTTCCTATTACAGAATCAGGGACAGCAGCTTGGGTGGATGCCTCCAGGGCATCAGTCCAAAGAGTGGTTAGTAACTTGGGCACTGGAATGGCAGAGGTCCAACAGTTCTTTGGAGGCGTTCTTGTCCTCCAAGGAGGATATTTAACATATAAGAGCACACTTTTCCCTAAAACGTCTACCAGATATCTTTTTTGGCAGTTGATGGGACTCGCTTTCGGAATTTGAAATCAGACTGATTAACTTAAACAGATGGTTGCAACTCCTTCCTGGTACTAATAGCCTACTCATTTTCGACCCTTAACAAAAATTATTTTCTTACCCTTCTATAGCTGGCTTCAGTCTCGCTTTTTTGTAAACTACAGGAAAAAGAATGCATATTTCTGAGAGACCACAAAATGTACATTATGAAACTTGCTTTTATAGAATAAAAATGTATTTATATCTTGAAGGTCTCCTGCAGCTTTTCAGATAAACTCTGCAAATCAGGAATATTTGTTGAGTGATATCAGTCTCCCTCTAAAGTGCATCTTAGCTGATCACACGTTTATGACCAATACCCATTCTGCTTCTGCAACTAAGAGCTGCAAAAATAAATAAAACTCGTACCTTTCTACTGTCCAGATTTTCAATGAATTTCCAGATTTTTACTTCATATTTATGGTCTTTCCCTCATAAAATCTGTTGTGATTTTCTGGATTTATGTGGCAAATCAGTGAGGACTGAATTTAATAAATAATGAAGTTTCATACCCTTCAGAAAATTGTAGCAAATTTTTAAGTTTATAACATCAACTTTTTAAAATGTGTCCCTATTTTTGGAGGTTTGCTCTCCCTCCCCTGTTATTTTTGGCCTTGTTCAGATTATTTGCGCCAAGATGTTGAGAGGTATGATAAAACTAGTTCCAGGAAATAAAGTATGTTGCATTAAAATATTAAACATACTGACACAGTTTAATAATTCAATGAAGGACTGTGTCTAATCTTCTAAGTATAATGACAACACCCTCTAAACTAGGCAATACTAACAAACACTGGACTTTCTAGAGGCAGTTATGCCCGCTTGATTGTAGCATTAGGTGTCTGAATACCTCTAGATAATCTAGTGCTGTTCAGTGCCAATCACTATGTCTGGTGCTACTTGCATAAACCAGCTTACAGTATCAGTCCCTCAACAATTCACCAAATTCAGCAGTTCATACTTTCTTTGCTCTACAACCATGCAACTCTTCTGACAAAGTTACATTAACGTCCTGCAAAGCCCTACTACTGCCACCAAACTTGGTAGTTTTGTGTTGTGCCACCTCATCTAAATCGATACAGCCAGAGCATCTATCTCAACATGCGCAGTCACAAAGGCTTAAAATTTGCTGTTTTCTGAATGGTTTTAATAGTCTGTTTACTGCCTAATGTCAGACCTTTCAAAAACATTACAGACAGAAACTGAAAAAAACCCGAAAGTTATGTACTTACCATAATAATGAATCCATATTGTCTGATTTTTGACCAGTTCAACTATTTGTTGTCGGATCCAACTGGATCTGACCTTGGCACAGATTCTGAATCTCTTTGGTTTCATGCCTCTGACTCCTCCCCTACCCATAATTCACTGTACTCCACCTCAGTACTTCAGATCGAGTTTGCCTCCCATTAGATAGTACATCTATATATACACTAATAGATGTGCATATCAATCAAACACTGTTCAAGAAAACTCCAGAATAAAGGAAAGAAAAAATGTCACGATTATGCTAAACAGTCAATAAGGACTACTCACAGACTGGGTATGCCAGAGACAACTAGGTCATCAAAAATCTATATGTCACAATTTGGAAGGACTCAGGTGGAAGCAATGTTGAACCCGACAAAAATCAACTTTCATATCCAATGTTGTCCATTTATTGTCGAATTCAACTATGGGACAGACTCCCAAGCATATGGATCCCAGGTGGTATCAAGGAAGCTTATTCCTGAGGATGGTTTAAGCAAAGGAGGAAAGTGATCTAGATTTTTCATCAAGCTTGTAATGAGATACAAAGTTATGAACTGTAGACCACGTAGTTGCTGCACAGATATCAACTGGTACTCTACTGACAAAAGCTGCTGAAGCAGCCACTGCCCTTGTGGAATGAGCCTTAGGTTTAGATCATAAAGTCATGCCCTTTTACTGTAAGCAAAGGAGATATATTCTTATAACTATCTAGACACCATAACCTCAGCCCCTGCTTTGCCCAATTTAGGTTTTGAGAATACCACAAACAACTGATCTGATTTCCTGAATGATTTGGTCCTATACTGATAAAACCTAAGCAGATGAACATTCAATATATGTAGCACGTATTCATCTTTGTTTGAAAATCTTGGAAAAATACTGTCAAATTTATTCACTGATTTACATTAGTTTTGGATGTCACCTTAGGAAGGAAAGACGCATTTCTTAGGGAAACCTTGTCTTTGTAAAAGACCAAATAGGGAGGCTTGCAGGAAAGTGCTTGCATCGCTGAAATTTGTGTCTGAAGTAACTGCCACCAGACAAATTGTTTTCCAAAAGAGAAACTTCATACCAACTAAAGCTGTTGGTTCAATGGGTGGTTGAGACAGTGCCTGTAACATGATGGTAATGTCCCATGGAGGTTACAGGTCTCTGATAAGTGGCTGTAGGTGGAAAGTCCCTTCTAGAAGGGCCTTACAGACTCAAAGAAGCTACAGAGTTGTCACTCTGATCTTTGTGGAAACCTGAAATAGCTGCCATTTGCACTTTGATAGCTGAATAACTGGAGCCACTGTAGAAAAGTTCCTGCAGGAATTCAAAAATGGAAGGAACGGGGCAGAGTACAGGTCTAAACCCTTTGACATAGCCGAAATGTAGAATCTCTTTCAATTGCTATGATATATTTTCACAGTTTTCTGTTTTTGACAATATGCATGATCTGAACAACCGAAGTAGGCCTGGAATCTCTGGCTAAGGCCAGAACTGGAAGGACCAAGCACTTAACTTCATGGCTTTCTGGTCCAGAGGAAGCAGTCTGGACAGATGTGATAGTAGACCTCGATAATGGTCCAGCATCCATTGAGGATGTACTAGTAGAGGCCACAGGAAGGGAAACCATGTTTGTCAAGGCCAGAAAGGGGCAATGAGGGTCACCTTGGCCTTGCACATTCATTTATTAAGGCAATTTCAGAAATGCATACAGGACATCGGGGCCAAATGTAGACTACAGCAACCCTCAGTCACTGCCCCTGCGGAGAGACCAGGGCAAAGCAATTGCTGTACTATTTGTTTATGTAGGATGTGAAGAGGTCAACGCAAAGTTAGCCTCAGTGAGTGAAAATCAATGCTGTCACTGCTGGATTGAGGGACCATTTGTGAGTCATTAAGACAGATCTGCTCAATTTGTCTGCCAGTACACTGGACGACCCTGGGATACTCACAGTTATTAGAAAGTGGTGAGAAGACACTGACCAACTCTGAAGGCTTTTCAACACAAGGGTAGGAGCATGGTCCTTCCTGCTTGTTGAGCTACCAAACCATCAACATACTGTCTTGTCTGTACTGATATCACAGCCCTGGGAAAGGTGTGTAATGCTAGGAGGGCTGCCTTCATCTCCAGGACACTGATGTGATGGTTGGCCTCTGCATGTGACCAAGTGCCTTGGACTGCCTTCCCTTTGAAATGCCCCCCCACCCTAGAAGGGATGCAGCTATTGTCATGACTGCCACAGGGAGGACTGTAAGAAACAGCTGTCCTTCTGTCTCTGAATGAGATGTTATCCATTGAAATATGTGCTGTCTGCAAATTCAACCGAGTCAAATCCTGGCATGAAGTGAGATGATAAAATTAGGACCACTGCACCGCTAGAGTCCACTGAAGCCCTCTCATGTAAAATCTGGCCAAAGTATGATGAGGATTGTTGTGGAAGCCATTAGAACCAGTAGATGAAGTAACAGTCTTGTTGGCGGGGAGAGGTGATGGCGAACTTGAATGGCAGTGAGGCACAGGGAGAGCACCCTGGAGTTTGGAGGTTGGGTGATATGCAGCACAGAGGCATTCAGGTGGCATCCAATGAATTCTAATCTCTTGAGTAGCCCTAATATGACTTTTGGTCAGATGGACCACAATCCCTAGGTCTTGCATCAGATGGAGCAAAAAGTCCCGATGGTTCGACAATAGGTTGCTGGAAGTAGTGGTCAGAAGCCAATCATCGAGGTACAGGAAAACATGGATTCCTAGAAGACAAGGACATGCTACTACCACTGCATCTTGGTGAACACCCTGGGGGCAGTGGTGAGACCCAAATTCAAGGCTCTGAATTGACAGTGACTGGATCCCAGTCGGAAATAGAGAAATCTCCTGGAATGCTTCTATCTACACATGTTAAGCATCTTTGAGTTCTATGGATCAAATCCAATCATCCCTCCTCAGCAGAAGCAAAATGGACAGAACTGTAACCATCCTGAACTTTGTCTGTTTGATGTACTGATTTAAATGACTCAGATTTAGAATGGGTTTGAAGTCCTCTGTTTTCTTGGGTAATAAAGAATCTCAAGTAGACTCCGGATTCTAACTGGTGTTTGGGGACCAGCTGGATGACTAACAGTTTGAAATTTCTGCTGCCGCAAGTTTCTATTGAGTTCCCTTAACTAGGGGGCAAATTGGAAACTTTCTTCTTCTTCTTCTTCTACTTGACAGGAAGAAGGGAAAATGGAGTGGAGTAGCCTGTAGAAATTATGTTTAGCTCTTATGAATCTGTGCTTCTGATTTGCCAGGGTTGCAGGTGCAGAGATAAGCCCCCCATGTCTCCAGAGTGTAGCAGCAGGCAATTCTTCAGAGGTACTGAAACAGATTCTTGGTAAAAAGACCTCGCAAACCCTGGTTATGCAGTCCACCGCCACCTCTAGGGTGACCTCCATTGCTGTTATCTACCAGAGGTCATCTGTCACTCTGAGATGTCTTGATAAGAGTTCTGTGATTTTCAGAATTGCATCTTCTTCCCAGCCCACTAATTCATTGAGCAGGATCACTGAGGGGTGGAGAAGAGGATTTCCATTCTGGACAGAGTCTTGCCATCCTATTGACTCCTAGTCAGTGTTTTTCACTTTCAGTCCAAATAAGATGGCTCTATCAAAGGGGGCATTAATGAAGGAAGTCCTAAAGCTTTCCACAAAATCACAGATGCATCCAAGCATGCTAACGAATGGCAATGCCAGTACCTGATACTCTGGCTGGGCCATTTGATGCATTAGAAAGCAGTTGCATGGCTACATTGAAAGTAAAATGGAGGGTAGAAAGCTAGGAGTCCACCATCTTCTGAACATTTGCAGGCAGGATACCCAAGGAAGACTTGGAAATTTCCTTGGTCAGGTCTCTCTGAAATCTTGCAACACATGGTAAACAATTCAGCACTCCAATGGCAAAAATCGTTGAAGCATATCTATGTTTCCCAAAATGATCCATAGACCTAGGCTCCCTGCTAGGGGGAATGGATCGAGAAACTTCCTTCCGATAGTTCCTTCTTTGTGGCTGCCGTTATCACCATCGCCTCTACAGTTGGACCTTTGCTCCAGTGTTTCTGGTTGCTGCTAGAATCCTATCAGGTTTCTTAGAGAAGGGTTCCACCAGGTCAGGGTACTTCCATGCTGTTGAGCCATCAAATCAAAGAGTGGATCAACAGGTGGTACCACCCAGGATGAAGATAACCCAAAACCAAGGACTTACAGGAATAGAGACTTGTCTGGAGAAGGGATACCACTGCCCCCCCCCCCCCCCCCACACACACACACACACTTCATTAATTCAAGTATCTTGTCAAAGGTGACATCTTCAGAGGAGGATCTAAGAGAGCCATCACCTTCATCCAAGTCTGTCGCTTCTGAGACAGACACTGGAGAACAATCCAAGTGCTTCTGCTCGCATGCGTTTCCTGTGAACTAGTTTCGGGGAGGGTTGGAAGGTGCTAAAGCAGACTGGGAGCTGATACAGCATGTAGCCTGGGAAGCCTGTGGAACTGACTTTCCCTGTCTGACAGGAAGGTGGGAAGTAAAAGCTGAATTTGGCCTGGGTTCAGATGGAGCCACCCTGGATGAATGCGCCTTTTCCCTCAGCATCAAAAGGACCGACTCAAAAGCCTCAAAGGTCAAGGATGCCATCAGCATCTCTGCAGCCCACATGTCCCCAGACAGAAAGGAAGCCTTGGAACCAAGAGGTCTCAACCCCAAGGCTGAACATGGCACCCAGCTATTGAGAGCTTCTGCAGCCCACATGCCCCCAGACAGAAAGGAAGCCTTGGAACCAAGAGGTCTCAACCCCGAGGCTGAACTTGGCACCAAGCTATTGAGAGCCACTGAGGGAAGCGACGGCTCCAATAATTTCAGTGTCAACCCATCCTCTGAGCATGGTGCTGAAGCTTCATCTCAGGGTGTCTTCTGGGTCCAAACATAAACTAACCACCAAGTAAAGAACACAGCATACTCTATATTTCTAACCTACTCTAATCTACCTAACTCTAAATACAACAAAACTCTAACAACTGCTATACTACTACCTGGAAAGAAAGTAGTTCTCTCAGTAAAAGGGAGGATCAATGGAAATGGCAAAATTTTCCATTTGCCAAAAGGATATCAAAACTTGGAGCCCTTGATGACACCACTAAATACTTCAGGTGGCAAATGAGATCTGAGGTGGAGTTCAGGAAGTTATGGGTAGGGAAGGAGTCAGTGCCCTGGAACTGAAGAGCTTCAGAATTCGTGCAGAGGTCGGATTCAACAAACCACAATTGAATCGGACAAAAACACACAACTTTGAATCATTGTATCTTACCCTGATGTTATTGCAACACTAAAGTTCCTGTTGCACAGCAAGTAATTTTTGACCATTTTTACTGTTATAGCCTAAAATGACCTAATGGGATAAATGTGCTGATGTGATT